>NW_023144623.1:10099505-10274505 GCF_012932325.1 Thrips palmi
AAGGTGAGCCACCCGCGAGACCGATTGCATTCTGGTACACCTGCAGAAGCGCTAATGTTTTGGTTTCTTTCGTCTCGGAAGCGTCGACGGCGACCTCGGCAGCTCGGGCTGGTCGCCATTCGTCGGCGTGAGCGGCGGCCACGGCGGCAGATACGGAGGCCCCCCCGCGCGCCCCTACTCCCAACTGCACCACCGGGACCACGCGGCGCACGCCGACCACGCCGACGGCGAGGCGGACATCGGCATCACGGGGCCGGGGCACGCCGACGCCTCCTTCGAGGACGCCGACAGCGCGGACAGCGAGGACCTGGGGCGCGGCGGGTCCAGCGGCTACGGCGGCAGCGGGCCCGACGTCGACACGGCGCCCTCCGCGCCCTCCAGCCACGCCCAGGACAAGTGCAAGTGGGAGAAGAAGCTGGTGTGGAAGACCGAGTGGAAGCAGGACTGGAAGACCGAGAAGAAGCCCACCTTCCGCACCGAGTGGAAGAAGGTCCAGGTGCCGTTCGAGAAGGAGATCAAGGTCCCCGTCGAGAAGGAGGTGAAGGTGCCGGGCTACAAGACGGTCAAGAAGGCCGTCACCAAGGAGGTGCAGGTGCCCGTCTGGCAGGACGTCAAGGTGCCCGACGTCAAGACGGTCACCAAGGCCTACTGGAACGAGGTGGAGGTGCCGATCCACAAGGAGATCAAGTACCCCGTGCTCAAGAAGGTGGCGGTGCCCGTCTGGAAGATCACCGTGGAGCACGAGGACGACTGGGGCGCGCAGCACAACAAGGTCAAGAGCAAGAAGCTGATATGGAAGACGTCCTACAAGAAGGTCTGGAAGACGGACACCAAGACCGAGTACAAGACGGAGAAGAAGAAGGAGGTGAAGGACGAGCTGGTGAAGGTGTGGAAGACCGAGAAGAAGCAGGTGTGGGTGCCGAAGAAGGTGCAGGAGTGGAAGGAGGAGAAGGTGCCGGTCTGGGAGACCAAGGTGGAGACGGTGTGGGAGACCAAGAAGGTGGTGGACGTCAAGGACGAGTGGCAGATGGTCTCGGTGCCCGACGTCGAGGAGCAGCACGTGCCGGACTGGAAGATGGTGCAGGTGCCTACCTGGGAGGACGAGTGCGTGCCGGACAAGACCAGCAGTACAACCCACTGGTAGAACTCATGTTCGATGTATCGAAAAGTGGAGACATCGATACACACTTTCGGTGGACGAGAAAGGACTTACCAAAGCTGTTTATCGAATCGATTTGTTGCCTAATGCTTTATTTATGTCTAGACTCTAGGTGCCCACGGTCCCCAGTGGGACTAACTCCAGTCATGTTTTGCTCATGTTGTACATAATCTTACTTCATACCTTGTTAAGTTTGTTGTTGTTGATGCGTCTTCTGGAACTGTCCTACTTTCTTTCCTTGTAAATTTTCTGTCCCTTCCAACAACTTTCAAACCGCGGTACACAAAGCCCCGATCCCACCCCGCCTGTCTTGGTGGACGACTGTACCGTCGATTGTTGTTTTTCGAGTAAATATTTATGAAAATAAACTATTTTTAGCCACGACTCCTAGTAACACACTGACTGCGGGCAACCAGCTGGGAAGCCTCCCCGCCCCCTCCGCCGCCCCCCGCTCCCGTGTCGTCTTTATTTAAGTCAGGCAGTCGGCCAGGGACTCGAAATACCGCCATGCCTTTGCTATCAATACCCAAACACGCGCGCTGGGCCGTTGGGCCGCTCGGCGAGGCTCGTTGAAGCGTGCGGACAATGGTCGGGGAATGCAGGCGTGCTGACATGGCGGCATGGCGGCATGCGGAAGCCTGCGAGCGACAAGCGCCAGCAGGGAGGTCCATTCACACCATTCACACCGCGCAGCGCGGGCAGTGCGCCTTCGGTGTACAGTGCACCGCCGCGTCCATTGATGACCGCCGCGGATTTGATGCTCCGGACCGCGAGGCAGCGCGCGGTGGGGCGGGACGGCAAGGCCGCGAAGCACCCGAAGAAAGAATAGCGATCAATGCGCCGTGTAACGATGCGTGTGTGTGTGTCGGTCTCACTGACCCGATTCCTCCGCCTCGACAGAAAATAAACACACACTTTGAGGCTGTGAGCGCCGCCCCGCCGCCCCGCCGCGGTCAGAAGGGTTGCCGACGTGCTCGGCGCTCACGGGGCGGCCGGCGCCGCGGTGGACTCGAGCCGGCCGCGGCCTGCGCCGGGACGGTTGGCAACCCAACGCGCGGCGCGGTGCCGGCCGGCTGGAGAACGGCTGGAGGCTCCAGACTCCAGATCCATCATCGGCGGGTAATCGAAAACGCCCCCCGCGCGCGGCCTGCTGCACGGCCTGCACGGCCTGCACGGCCTGCACGGCCTGCACCTCGGCGGCGCGCATGTGCGGCGCACTGCATTTAGAACGTGACGCGTCGTGTCTTTCCGGGGCGCGTGGCGTGGCGTGGCGTGGCGGCTAATGCTGATTGCCTGGCGTCTCGAAGCCACCTAGTGCAGCCTGCAGCCGCCGCGCCGGCCCGTTACTGAACGGCCGCCTAATTCATCAATCTATTAAAAGAGTGAGTGTGTGGCCGGCCTTTTCCACCTCTCCGTTTGCTGTTGTTGTTTTGGGTTTTTGTTGACGTTACGAGCGCACTGTGGACCGCCTTGCTAGAAAAGGGGGCAGAGGAAAGGCAGTGCACAAGGAACTGCTACTGTGTGCCGGTGTGGCGGTGTGGCGGTGTGCCGGTGCGGGACAACAACTGTGGTTGGCCAAATGATTGGAGGCGAAGGAGACCAGCAGCCAAGTCGTGATGGGGCATTCTTTTTTTCTTGCCTGCGTGAGAGACTCGGCGCGGCTTCGAGGGGTACTTGGAGTAATTGCTGTTTGAAAGGGAGGCAAGGACTCGACGCGCTACCGGCTGCCAACAGACACAGGCTTGGGCACAGGCGTCGTCGCGGGGGCCCAGCCACGTTGGGCTCGTTGGCGGCTGCCTACCGCTGCCTGGCTGCCACGCGCGCGCCGCGGCGGACACCTGTTTGTGACCCCGGCCGGGCCCGGCGCGGCGCGGCGCGCTGTTACGAAGCGGACGCTCCTCGGCGCAGTGATTTGGAAAACAAAAAAAAAGAGGTGGCCGCCGGCTTGACGAGAAGCATGTCGCCACAGCCGAGGGCCGCTTCGGCGCTCCGTCTCTCTCGCACCCGCTCGGGACGCCCCGTGAGCGCGAGAGAGACGGAGCGACCAAACTGTCCTCCGGAACCAGGCCGCTGGAGGCGCCCGGCCCGGCCCGGGGAAGTCCACGCTCGTCTCCGTTTAAAACCGTCCTGGCGATGGGCACACTGTTCCACCGGGCTGTGGGCACGGCGATGTGGTCACACTCGGTCGGCCGCAGTCAAGTCCCCGCCTGCAGCCAGCCTCCAGCGAGCCTCCCCGTCGGCTTCCTGCCTTCCTCTCCTCCGGCTCCAGAATTAGCGCCAATTTGAATAAGTCTGCGAGTGCGCGCGCGACCAACCTGTTATTCAAATGAAACTCGCGGCGCGCGCTCACGTCGGTCGCACCATTCAAAATCGACGCCCTGCGACTCGTCTGAGCACTTTGGTCGTGGGTTCGAATCCCCACGTCGCCAGCACAAAGATTTTTTTTTTCGTGTCGTAACCGCGGAGGCGCGCGGGCGCCGAGTCTTATTCGCGCGGTCTAAATTATAATTACAGGCACGGCTCGGCTCGGACTTGGAGCAGTCGCGGATTCCGGAAGGCGGTGCCGGCCTACGGTGTACCGGCAATGGCTCAATCCCCGAGGCCTTGCCCAGGGCAGCCCAGGGCAGCCCAGCCCAGGGCCTGTCCCACCACCCGAAAGCAGCGGCAAGCGTTACGGCCGGAGTAAAACGCGTGGAAAGAACACGTGCAGCTCAAGACTAGTACCCGAAAAATAATTATTTTTAATTTATTGAACGTTGAAAAGAAAAAAATTGTGGAAAAGGGAATTGAACCCTGGTATGTCGTAGTGAGAGCCCCAGCACAGCCCAGGACAGGAAGTCCAGGCCGCACCTAACCAGAGTGAGTGAGCAGCGCGACGAGTGCCCAGAGACCTGCTGCTTTTAATAAAAACACGTTGGAGGCGGTAGAGGCCCCCCCGCGCGTACGCTACACGCCGGTTCTCACGCAAAACACGCACGCACTCTTACACGCACACACGCACACCTGATCCAGTCCGCTTCGATGCGATCTACAGTGGTGCGACAGCCCCGACGCGATGCGCCCCGTCTCGCTCGCACTGACGGGGTGGGCCGCGGGGGCCCGGTCGGTCCACTGGGATAGCAGTGTACGAGCGAGCGGAAGGGTCTCGCTGTGCTGGGACAAAAAGAAGGCGCGGGTATGAGAAATTGTCCGGGCGGCACGTGCAGGTGCACGACGATGCCGAGGCGTTTGGAAGGAATGCCGGACCAGACTCTCGTCGCTCTGTCTCTCTCGCTCCCCTGCGGGACGCTCGAGAGAGCTCCGTGAGCTCGAGAGAGACAGAGCGACCTTCGGCCTGGAGGGCGGCCGCCAATCCATCACGGGTGGATTTTTTTTAGACGCCGCCAACTTCTATTCCGAATTAGCTCGTAAGTCAGCTGCAAGTCAGCTGCAAGTCAGCTCTGCCGGCCCTCTCTTCCGGACCAGTGCTCCCACGCCCTGCAAATCCGAACGCATTCCGTCCACCGTTTCCTTGCAGAGTTCTCGGAGTTCATACGCTTTACAAATGGCAGTGCATCACGCAGGACGTACTGCCGAGTACTTCCAGCGCCAGGATTGCGAGGATGGGACTGGGCAGACGCTGTCTCTCTCGCACTCACGGGGCGCACCGCGCGTCCCGCGTGGGTGCGAGAGAGACAGAGCGAGGGCGCTGCTAGGCGCGTGTGGTGTGTTTCGTGTTCCTTTTTATGGCCCCCCGCGTGCGGAACAGTGTGGGGCTGCGGCCGCCACTGCGTCACCGGCGCCTCATGTTGGCAGTGGTGCAACGGGCAGTACCATCCGTTCACCCGTCTCGCAGCCGCACGGGTTAACTGCTCGATTTCTGTGAGAAAGAGGCTGGTTCAAATCCGGGTATTTCCGAGTGAATTTTTTTTTGTGTCACCCACTGACTTGCCACGTTGGTGTAAAAGCGCTGTAATTGAAGAACGTAGTTGAAGAACGTTCCAAATCCCCGCTGTTTAATTTCTACCTTTTTTTTCGAGTGTCCCGGAGGGTGTTGCACGGTTATTTTCAGCCGACTGCCTATTCATTATTGGCAGCAGTGACGAGTATGGGCAGCTAGGCCTCGCCTCGGCCACGCCGAACCAGTGCCCACGTTCCTCGTTCCGGTCAGCAGCGGACTGATTCGTCGCTGTCTCTCTCGCACCCATACGGAACGCACGGGACGCCCCGTGAGTGCGAGAGAGACAGAGCGACGACAGCCGCTTGCAGGGAGCAGGGCGAGCAGGGTGTGTTCCTTAATTGTGGCCGATTCCACGTAACCCTTTTTGAATGTGTGGCGCCATCTACGGCAGCGGGGCTCTTACGACGGCCACGTTCTCCGGCATTGCAAGTCCCTGGCAGCCGCTGGCAGCTGTCGCCCTCTTTTCCACGGCGCGCCTCTCCCCGTCTCTGTCGCTCTCCCTTCGGAGAGGCGTCGCGACACCTTCAAACAGTGGATACCTCGGTAGATGCTTTATTGTGATGCTGGAAGGGAGGCTGACTAGCTGACAGGACAGGCGCTGGCTCGCCGTCCACTCGGCCACTCCGGGCGAAAGGTGAGGAATCAGGGCGGTTGCGTGGCACGGGCTGCTATAGGCCGTAAACGGCGGATTCGTTATTCGTTAGCGGCGCAGCCATCAGACGAGTGAATCTAATGGACACAGCGGCAGTCCGGGTACCCGCCTGCCCCGTCCAGGCCGGACCAGGCAGACTAGCTGACTAGGAGGCGTAAAACCTGCAAATCTGGACCACCGCACACACACAAACACACACGCTCACACACACCGGGGGCTTTGGCGCGTATTACCCAAGAAAATTCCTTTCTCCTATCGCGAGAGAAAGGAAACGCTTTGTCAAAAAATAACACGCGAAAAAAGTGGACCGATTAAGTCTGAGACCATCAGGCAGGGGGCTTGCAAAAAGTGTGGGCATGTGTGGTGGAGGCCCAGAAGAAACGTAGTGTGCAGGCAACATTTGCAGACGTCCTGCGTGCTGCCGGAGGAGGCTCCCGGAGGCCTTCCTGGACGTCTAGCGCGGTGGGGCTGGACTGGGGCTAGACTGGGGCTAGACTGGGGCTAGACTGGGGCTGGAACCGGCGGCCGGACCTGCAACACCAGCCGCGGTAGCTGCGCGCGCTGCCCGCCTAGCGCGAGCACTGGACCACACAGACACACCTCGAGCGCGCTCTGCTCTGACCGCCACGCCCGGCTGCCTCGCCTCACCGCCCGGCCGGTCAGGATGCTGCCGAAGCCTGTTTTCACACTCTTGCAGGATCCCCGGAGGAGGACGCCCAGCCAAGCCGTTCCGAAAGGCCCGGTGCAACGTCGCTCCGTCTCTCTCGCTCCGCGACGGGACATCGGGACGCCCCACGAGTGCGAGAGGGACGGAGCGACGGCGTTGCTAATGGGCGTCCAGGAGGACGGCGTGTTTCCGTGGCAACATAAGTAGGCAGAAAGTCTCACGATGCGACGGCGCCGAAAGGGTTGCCAGCCCGCTGTCCGGGCAATATCTGGGTTACATCTGGGCTGCGTCAACTGCAGCGCGGCAGCGCGCCTGCGGTGCGGAGGGTAGGCAGCCACGCGAGCCACCCGTGCGTCGCGGCCGGACTCTTGCCTACCTCGCAGGCGCTTGAGGCTTCGCCCAGCGTGGCCCGTTCGGCCGGAGTGGCGGTCGACTGGACCGCGCCCTGCTTGGCCCTGCTTGGCCGCGCCGCCGATGGCGTGGCGATGGCGAGGCGATGGGCACCGAGCCCCAAAAGGACGCGTGCAATAATGCAGCAGCACCAGCAGCGGACCGCAGGGACTCGCGCAACGCGAAGCACGCCGACGCCGAGGTGGGTCTCTGCCACGCCCCGCCCCGCCACGCCCCGCCACGCCCGGAAGCCGGCCATCCGAGTGAACGGAGCGGTCAGCGGCGTGCGAGGCGCGGAAGAGAAGGGCGTCGTCGCCTCCCCCTCCCCCTCCTGCACCGCCCCCTTTCTGTTCCCAGGCACCGCTCTCCGGCGCCCGCCAGGGCCCCGCCTGCAGTGCCTGATGGGGCTGGGCATGGCTGGGCTTGGACGGGGGCACCGCCGAAGTGAGGTGGGGGTCCAAAGTCGGGTCCGGCGGCGGTGGCGGGTCGGGGCGGGGCGGGGTGGGGTGGGGCGGGGTTCCCGCCGACGGTGTGCCGGGCAGGGCCGGACAGGGGGTGGGCCGGTATAAGAGCCCCGCACCCCGGCCTGGAGGACACAGTGTTCGGTGTTCTGCCCTCTGGTCTAGCTGCTGGCTCAACATGCGCACGTGGACGTGGCCGCTTCTGGTCAGTGCCAACCCTCTCTATTCGACGTGTGTGTGCGTGTGTGCGTGTGTGGTGTGTGCTCAACCGTCTCTGGATTAACCTAACCTGCGCCGCGGCGGTAGTGTGCCGGAGTCATCCCAGTTCGGAAAGCTCTGCTTCAACCTTCAGCATTGAAAAACGTGAAATTTCGTCACTGTCTTTTGTTCCAAATTTGATTTGAAAACGGTTTGCAATTGTTCTGCAACAACTGCAGTGGCGGTCCGCCGCCTCGCGCTGCATGGCGCTGCACCTCGTGTAAGGCGGCAAGCTGATGGCGCTGATGCCGTCACGATGACGGCACTCTGCCGCGTCGCGTCGCGTGCCTCCCTCTCTCTCGCGCACTCGAGGGGCCGCGAGAGAGACAGAGAGCGCCGAAAGCCGGCAGTCACGTCGCCGCGCCGCGCTGCGCCGCGTTGCGTGGGATGACGGTGCGCCCGCCAATCGCTCACTTACTTCACTTACTCTAATCCGCGAACGCGTCCGCGGCAAACGAGGGCCGCTTGTTCCTCGCGCGCAGCGGCACGGAGTGACGCTTCAACATTCGAAGGGAACCAACAACAGCGGCACAGCGGCTCGTGTTGTTGTCCCTCTCTCTCTCTCTCGCACCACCGCGCTTTTGTAACTTGCAAACTGGTCCATCGGGCAATCACTCGGGACGGGACGCTTTCTTCAAACACAGCGCCCTATAGATAGTCATTCTTTTCAAAAACCAAAATTTCAAAAAGTTTTTTTTTTTTTTTTTTGCGGTGTGCTGCACTGCAGCCGAAGTGCGGGCGGGCCTCCAGTTTCGCGCGTGGAGCGCGGGGCCGAGTCGCCCGGAACGAAAACTGCGTGTAAGCATTCTGCTACGGCGGTTTGTCGGCCGGAACGCAACGCTACCGCAGGCCGCCAACAGCTTCCGGCGACGCAGAGCAGCGCAGTGATACGGGCGTTCCTTTATCCGTTACGGCACCGTGGCACGGGCGGAATTCGGCGCCCCGGGGGGGCCAACCCCGAGGGATAATCCGTAATCCCTCCGTCCCGCAACCCAGCCGTTTGTCCGTTTTGTTTTACATTGTCAATCTTTTGAGCGGCTTTTTTTTTTTTTTTTTTTTTGTAAAACGGTGCGATTGCACAGCCTGCACGTTGCAGCGAGCGCCACACTGTTATAGACAGGCGGGATACGTATCTCTTAATATCGAAAGCTGCGCCGCGGTCCGGTTCCTCCTGGCGCCTGCTTCGCCTGGCTTCGCCTGGTCCAGCGGCTTCCATCGTCCGGCAACGCCATCCAGTTTCCGGGTGATTTAACACAACGGCCTCTTTCGCCCCTCCGGCCGCTCCGGCCGCTCCGGTAGAGGAGGCCTCGCACTCACACACTCACACACACTCACACACACACACGCACACACACACACACACACACACACACACACACGCACGCACGCACAGGGCGTTCACTTGACAGGACGGCATTCTCTTAGAGCGGCTCGCCAGCAAGTGTGCAAAGTGTCCCATGGAGACGTTTTCAGAATCACAACCGTCGTGTTACGGCACGACCGTGCGGCCAAAGGGGCCGACTTTGCAGGCCAAAAGTTCAAGAATTTTTTTTTAAATTTTGTCTCGGAATGATGTGTGTTTTTTGTTGGTCTTTTGCAATTGTGCATATACGCGGATATGGCCAGCTGGCCACAGCTTCCGCTTTCTCTGTGCTCTGGGCCCCACGCGGCCCCGCGGCCGACCGATCCGCCAGTCGCGCCGCTTGTGTTTATTGTATATGATTACGGTGCGGCCGACACTGACCGCAGCCACGGCACTGGTCGCGCGGCGCAGCGCGGTGCATAACTGGACCGATTCGCCCGGGGAGTCGGATCGGCCGGATCGACCGCCTTCTTGTTCCTGAGCGATTCCGCGCACCGCCCCGTCCTCGTCCCCCGTCCCCCGTGCCCCGGAGTGCGAGAGAGACGCGTGCGATTTGGTTCAAACTCTGTGTTTCTCTGCCGCAGGCGGTTCTGGCGGCGGTGGCGGCGGCCTCGGCCATTGCCGTCCCCGTGGAGCCCGCCCCCGCCGTCGCCGACGCCGTCCAGGGCGACGCCAGTCCGCAGCCAGCCGCGGGCCAGGAGGGCCTTGCACCCACTGACGCGTCCAGCCGCGCCAAAAAGAGGTAAACAGATTTTAAAACGTTGCCGGCGGTGGGCGTCGAACTCGCGTTGCTGACTGGATGTTTTTTTGCGCAGTCTCGACTTGGAGGTTGGCGGCTGGAAGACGCTGCAGGGAGAGGAGCAGGAGGGCGCGTCCAGCCACATGCTGGCGCTCGGCCTCGGACACGACTTCGGCGGCCACGACATCGGCCTCGGCGGCCACGGCGACCTCGGCGGCGACCTCGGCGGAGACCTCAGCGAGCTGAGCGGGCATGAAGCCGAACTCGGAGGAGGCGGCGACATCGGCGGTGACGACCACCACTGCAAGTGGGAGAAGAAGCTCGAGTGGAAGACGGAGTGGAAGCAGGAGTACAAGACCGTCAAGAAGCAGGTCCTCAAGACCAAGTGGAAGAAGATCCAGGTGCCCGTCTGGAACGAGATCCAGGTGCCGTCGCACAAGGAGATCGAGGTGCCCGACTGGAAGACCGTCAAGGTGCCCGTCTGGAAGGAAGTCAAGGTGCCCGCCTGGAAGGAAATCAAGGTCCCCGAGTACAAGATCGTCAAGAAGCCCTACTACAAGGAGGTCAAGATCCCCATCACCAAGGAGATCAAGGTGCCCGCCTGGAAGAAGATCTTGATCCCCGTCTGGAAGGTGACCGTGGAGAGTGGACACGACGACTGGGACGACCACCACAGCAAGAAGAAGGTGCACAAGAAGCTGACCTGGAAGACCGAGTACAAGCAGATCTGGAAGACCGAGCACAAGACGGAGTACATCACCAAGAAGGAGGAGCACTTCCACGAGGAGAAAATCATGCTCTGGAAGACCGAGAAGAAGCAGATCTGGGTGACCAAGAAGGTCCAGGAGTTTAAGGAGGAGAAGGTCCAGATCTGGAGGAAGGAGAAGAAGACCATCTGGGTGACGAAGAAGGTGCAGAGCTTCAAGGACGAGTGGCAGAGCTACCAGGAGCCTGAGACCAAGGAGGAGCAGGTGCCCGAGTGGAAGTCCGTGCAGGTCCCCGTCTGGAAGAGCGTCTGCGTGCCGCAGCACCACGAGGAGCCCAAGCACGGCTGGGAGTAGCGATGCGGCGGATGTGGTCATGGAGGAACAAGTTTGGGACTAGTCACAGTGGTCGGTCACAGCCACCCAGAACCCAGATCTCACTGCCTTACTCGTCGGCCGGGCCAGCGCATCCAGCGCACCAACCAGCCTGTCCGCGACCAACCGACTGTTTTCCTGTTTTGTTAAGTTTTACGTGTTTAAAGTTGCCTGTTTTTTTACTTTTAATAAAAAAAATGAAACGTGTTTTTTTTTGGATAAAAATTGTGTTTTATGCCTAATATGACCCTTGATATTCTCTGATGAAAAAAAATTGGGGCAAATTATTACTAAATAACAACACTTTATTTGAATGAGAAAAAAACATATCATAATACAAAAACGACAAGGAATGCAAAATTAATATACATCCTTACATTTCAGGTCCAAAGCGTACCGCACCTTTAAAAACTAGTGCAGATAAAATTTACAACTTTCACCCAAAAGACAATTGTTTTTGAAGCAACTTATCAAGAACATGAGCAGTTATGCGTTTTTATCGAGTGTGTGTTATGCTGTAAACAAAACGTGTCCAAAGACGAGCAAAGGTGAATGGAAGAACGTATAACTGTATTAATGTAAAATAGTATTTTATTGTTTTGCTTACATGTTTGTACAGTGCAGTTTCAGTGTGTTAGAGAAGCGCGATGCCATAGTAGAAAATGCATTTTTTGACCCCTGGAGACATGAACCTCCTGGGACGTAGGCAACCCTTACTGCAGCGCGGCAGACAGGGAGGCAGACTGATCGAAATCGAATTTTGAAATTGGGTCATCCGTAAAGAAATCGTGTTTCAGTCCGCGACAATGGTCACAAACTGCAGACATGAGTCCGCTTTTCTGAACGCTGTCTCGGTGACAGTTTCGCGTGGGTCTCGTCGCGATGCAAACCGAGGCGAGGGAATAATGGCAAAATGCAACTATATCACAACTAATATATACATCACAAAAGTAAAGAGGGTGCCAGTCTGCTCGTGGAGCTCTGCTCGTGGAGCGAGGGGGGCGAGACGCGCGTGGCGTGGCGCGGCGGCACCAGGCGGCACATGGTGTCGAGGGCGACTGCTGCCAACTGAGTGGGCGGGCGGAGTGGAGGGGCGGGAGGGGGGGGGTCTACTTAGGGGGGTTGAGCCTCTTGTGCAACCGCTTGACGGAGCGCTCCTGGCCGAGGGTCTCCAGGGCGCCAGGCCGCAGCATGCGCACGGCGTTGATGGCCACCTCGGGGGTCTTGTTCTGGAATCGGACCAGGTAGCACGCGGCGAAGGCACCGGCGCGGCCGCGGCCCTGTCTACAGTGCACGCACACCGGCTGCAACAAAAAGCAGATTAGAAAGGGTGGCCGGCAGCTTCACCGGCAGCCGTGCCGCGGTTTGGTCCGAGACTCACCTCCTTCTTGGCGATGGCCTTCTCGCAGAGCGCGATGAACTGGTCCACGGCGTCGTCCGTCGGCATGTCGAACTCCTCGACGGGGATCACGGTGGACTTGATCTTCTTGGGGAAGTCCTCGGGCTTGGGCATCACGTCGGGGGACAGGGTGACGAGGTGCTGCACGTTCTCGCGGGCCAGCGCGTCCAGGTGCTCGCGCGTGCGCGGCGCGCGCACCACGCACAGCTGGCCCGGCACGATCCAGCGCAGGTCCGACACCCAGAACTCCTCGGGCGGCATGGCCAGCAGCTCCTGGTCCAGCGGCGGCAGCGGCTGGTGCGGCGGCCTCTCCATGATCTCCTCCAGCGTGGGGGTGCTGGGCGCCTGCACCTCGGTCTCGGCGTCGGCCATCTGCAAGGCGACGGAGTGGCGGTGTCAGTGGCCACCCTCAGGCCGTGCCATGCCGACGCATTGAGGTTGCACTCGGCGCGGCGGGCCTTGCTGCCATGCCGCCTCGTTTGCGACCACAATGTGTATCAAAGGCGCGATCGATGGTCGTCTGGTTCTGTCCCCCTCGTTGACCCGCCCCGGGCCGCCCGGGCCGAGCGAGAGCGAGAGAGAGGGCGCTGCCCGGCCGCACTGGCACTGGCCCGGCGTGGCCCGGCGTGGCCCGGCGCCCCCAAGCATCCTCGCTGACAGGAGCTGGCCCGCGGCCAGCGCGCAGCCCGCCCGCCCCGACTCGTCCGTTCCGTTCGTCAGCATGGCGCGCTCGGCAGACACTCCAAAGTATCGCTAAGCTCGCGCCGCCACGCCACGCGCGGCCGCGGCGGATGCGGAGGTTCGCCGACGGTGCTCGCGACGTCGAGTAATCGACCTGCAGCGGTTTGGGAGGCTTTGAATGGCAACAGTGCGGTGGCCTTCGCGGCCCGACCGAGCGCCCGGCAGGTAGGCAACCCAGCCGCCTCGCCGTACTCGCGCGAGGAGCGGGCGGCCTACCCGGCGACTCGCAGGCGCCAGGCACTCGGCCTGCGCCCTACGGTGTACGCCCCACGCAGATGACATCACGACGGCAGACCCTAGATTTCCCCGTGCGTTGGCATGTTCGGTATGCCCTCCCATTGGCTAGCCAGGCTAGACTATAGCCACTGGCTCGGATCGGCTAAATATACCGATGACATGGGGTCGGTATTGTTTTCCACTTTCGACCGGGTCCAGCCCGGTCAGGCCTCCTCCGTCCGCGAGCCTCTTCCCGGGACATCCATCACTGCGCCCAGCAGCCCAGCCGGGCCCAGCCCAGCCCAGCCCAGGGGGTCGGTCCAACGGCCCATCCGAACTCGCACGGGCGGGGCGGGGCGGGGCGGGGCGGGGCGCGCGGTGTCGCCATCGCGCAGCAACAGGAATGGCCGGCGGGCGGGGCGGGGCGGGGCCGGCCGGAGTACTTTCACTGTAGCGTCGTCTTAATTATCGCGTGGCACTGCAGTGCAGTGGGCCTATCAATCCAGCGAGAGGTCTGCTGCAGACTGATTCCGCGAGGCGGCTTCGTCGCTCCGTCTCTCTCGCTCCTGCACGGGACGCCCGAGAGAGTGCGAGAGAGACAGCGAGGAAAACGACTCTCGGAATCAGTCTGGAGGGAATGCCGCCCCGCCAGCGTGCCGCCGGGGGGGCGGTGGGCGGTCCAGGCCGCGGCCAAGAAGGAGGAAGTGACGGTGTGCGGACTGCGGACTGCGGACGCGCACTCACCGTCGGGGCGGTCGGGGCCTGTGCGGGCCGCGGGTCCTGGGCCAAGAAGCTGTGCGCGCTGAGGCTCTGCACGGAGCGGTTACGGTAAGGCGCGGGCCGTGGGCCTAGCATGCACCGCGGCGAGACGACGCTCTGGAGGACGGGCCCTGGACCCGGGGCCTTGCCTGGAGAGCGGCGGGGTGGTCCTGGCTGCGAGGGCTTCGCGGCGTCGCGCTGTCGCGCCGTGTGAGGGTGACGCCGGCGTGGACGCGAGCGCGCGTGCTGTAGGAGCCTCGAGGCGGCGGGAGGCACGCGAACTGCACGCCCCAGTACCAGCCCTTCGCGACGACTGGCCGTCCCCGGCCTCCCTGTGGGGCCCCTTGCCCCTTCCCCACCCCATCCCGTTCCCCTTGGGGTTTCGTTCCCCTCTTGAGATGACTGGGCCACGGGAAGCGGGCAGAACCCCGTGCCCCGCCTGGCCCCGCCCCCGCCTTCTCGTGGCGAAGGTGCTACCGTGCTTCTCGCGTGGCAGCGCGGCGGCGCGGTGCGGTGGCAGACGCGGTGGTGCCCTACCGCCGCACTGGGCCGCGCCAGCACCGCCAGGCCCAGAATAGAGCACCCCCTCCGCCGCGAGTGGCCCCCGCGACCCCTGCGGACACTGGGCACTGCGGGGTGGGCTACCGGCTACCCCACGCACTACCTGCCGGCCACTGTCTCTCTCGCTTTCGTGGGTCGTCCCGTATGGGTGCGAGCGGAGAGACGCCGTTCGGAATCAGTGTCCTGGCTGGCGCTGGCGGCACCTCAAAGGCCCGGGCTAAAGTCCCGAAAGCCAGCCCTGAAGTACCAAGTATTAGCTTTTACTCTGCACATGCTGTTTGGCAGACTAAGGCAATGTTGAAAACAAGGACTTTAAATAATGTAGTTTCTCCATTTGTTTTTGTAGTATTTTTTTTTAATGAACAGGAGCTTTGGTGGAACACCTCAAAGTACATAGGTATATTGGAATGCAACTGATATGAAACCCCAAACTTAAGTGAAAAAAATCATCACAAGATCTTCATTAAATTGCAGTGTCTCACATCATTCCAAAAAAATATTAACTAACATAAAATGAATGAAAAACCTCTAAAAAGGGCCTTATACAAGTCTTCATTTGAACTCTCAATAATGATTTGTAGAAAGGAAACTGTTTGTGCTGCCAGCAGCGAGTCCAGAGCAAGTTGAAATTAAAACAAAGAGAGGAACAAGCATAATATTGATTTGTGTGTTGTTGGCAGTCGACCATAAAATAGGCAGCCCCTAGTCATAAAAGACAGGGAGACCATTAAAAAACATTATTGTCTTCACTTTTAGCCAATGACAGCACAACAAGAAGTAGAATTGAATGGACTGGCTAAAAGAACAGCTAAGTCAGACTTAAAAGTTGGTCGCATGAAACAAGCTCTATAACCACATAGCACAAATTTAAACTATTATGCACATTCAAGAAATACTTGTTTTCTTGACACATACCATGTTTGTATGACAGACATTGCAAAGGCAGAATACTCTTCTTAAAATTAAATAACAATTATATCACATGTAAAGCAACATGAGTTATATCACAAAAATAACTGGATCTCAACTGACTAGCTTTTACAAACACAGTGCCACAAGAAAAATAAAGCATTAGGACTTAATAGAGCACTGACCTGCTCCATTCATAAGCTACATTAATTACACCCCAGCTGACAAAGGCCCGGGTGCAATTCATGTGAACTCCCCGGTACATTTTTAAAATGCTGCGATTACGTTCATTGTATATATCTCTAAAGGCTTCAGACATACTTTGAAATGGCACTCCTAATCTGCTTTGCATATGAAACTTTAATACATTACATGGATAAAAAACACAACTTAAAAATGCACCTATAACAGCACCACTAAGAAAGTCTTTGGTGAGCTCTTCCAACAATTGTCCTGAACTTGGAAGTCGATCTTTAGCTTCACCTCGTAAGTAGAAAAAAAAGGCATTCGAAGGCCCATTTCTTAATAGGATAGGAGTGAGACCTCGGTAATATTCTTTGAAACCATACTCCGCGCCGAGTTGTCTGAATGCATGCCTCATATTTTGAAAATGTTGATGATAGTTTCGGTCTTGAAGTAAAGTTTGAACCCGTTCAAAAGGAGTTAATACAGCTTCAAATGTGCCAGCAACTATGGCAGCTGATGGATTTGCTATGTACGAAGGCACATTGGCTTTTAACAGTGGAATGCGACACTCCTCATAAACACCAAACATCAATGACAGACTCAAAGACTTCTGACATAGTGGTGGCAGAATCCCCCTGTACAAGAAGAATAGGCCTTCATGTGACAACTGTTGGATTGCTCTGGAAACACCAACATCATGAATTATCTGAAACCAAACAAAAGTTGTAAAATAATAACAATTTCAATTTTTACTGCTGTAAGAAGAGAAAATATTTAAAAATACAAACCTGCCGAAATATAATTTTGTTGATTGGGTAGGTAATAGTTATGTTGACAAAAGCTGAGCTCAGCCCGCACAGGAACTCTCGCCAGTCCCCATGAGGATGGGGAACAGCAGACAAGAAATTTGCAACCTCAGAAATTATGTGAGGGTGTCCTCCCATATTGATTGCGTCCTTTAGAGTTTTTCTGAGCAGCAATGCATTACTTTGAACATAGAATAGGTCTGTCACTTCCTGCAAATCAAAGTAAAAGAGGAAACATAAACATAGAGGAATAAAAGTAATAACGATAAGAATATGTGAAAGGACAATTTCTTTTAAAAATTTTATAAGTCCAAATATGGCAGGGGATAACTCCATGAAACATGCTAATGAAAAAGATCAGGTAGGCTAACCTCCCCTGATACCTCTTTCAATATTTTTATACTATATTATACTTTGAAGGGAAACTTGCGAGAATTTTTATGAAGGAACCCAGAATTGACTTGACATAAAATGAGTTAAATCCACAAAAATTATGTAAAGGCGAGTACACAAATATAACGAGGATGTGTCCAAGTGGACTCAGCTAAAATTGGCATGGTTTCTGCTTTCCATCATAGCGAGGAACTTACTTAAGCATTAACGAGAGGAGTAGGTTTCAACAGTTAAGCCCTCCACTGTGCTTGATCACTTGACAACCGTTTTGAGAAAGAATTCATCCTAAAATGCTGATAACCCAAACTTTTCAGAGCAGAAGATCGACAACAATCCCAGGGCTCTCTGGATTGTTATGCATGTGAAGGATCGATCAAGCAGGCCGAGTCGGGAATGTCGTATGTCGGCAAACAAATCTGACAAACAATATTTTTCATTTATGAGTTAATGTCACGATTTATAAAGCCATGGCCGCCGTTCTGAAGAAACGGGCTCTTGCTGAGTACACGCAAGTTATTGAGGTGAGAAACTTACTCATGGTTTAATTTGTAGACTTGCTGATTTGAGGTTATGCTCTCATATTACTTTCCTTGTGACAGTTGTCATCTGTGGCATTTTTTTCTCATTCAATTTTTCTGATTCACCCTAATACTTAGGAGCAGCCAAGACCTGTGAAAAAACTTCGATTAGTGAGAAAAGCATCTTCAAGCAATTCTACTATCCTGTACGTTGGTCTTCTCGAGAGACAAAAAACAAGTAATGATGCATTACAGGTATTACTGCGAATCTCAGATTCACTGCAGTTCCAGGTTCGTAGTGTTCCATTTCGACATGGCATGGCAAACTGAAGCTTAATTTGAATTGTTCTGAAAGTAATTCTTCTAATATTATCTATTATTTTGTAGGAAGATGACTTTTTAGACATCATTAAAAAGCTTCAGGAACACTTTAGACGTGAGAAAGAGTCAGCTGTACGGGTCAAAATTCTATCCTTATTTGTCGATATTGGCAGTGAAGCAGGTGCAGACGTTCAAGTGTGTGAAGTTATCTTTTTGAAAATAATTTCTCAAGCGATTCAATTTTTCAACTTTTTCTAACAATAATCTTTTTCTGTTTCCCCTTACAGCTTTTATTAGAAGAAACACAACAAATGCTGAAGGAAGAAACGTCTCACAAAGTAATTGTACAAGGAGTAACAACTTTACTTCGCCTTGGGAAACTACTTCATGACAATGTGCAAGTTCATATCAAGCTGGTACTAGCTACCAAACAGGTAACCAAGTTTCTGGAGATTTTGTCTTGAGGTAATGGAAAAAAAAGTTCTAATATACCTTTTTTATTTTCCTTATCTAGTACCTGAAGGATACCTCTCAGGCTGTTAAATCTAGGTGCCTAGAGTTAATTGGTGAGTTGCTCCCAGTTAGTGATTCATCTCACAGCGGACTAACTCAGAGTATGCTCAGACTTATTGGTGACTACACTCATAGCCAAGATGCACGTGTGAGGGCGGCATCCTTCAAAACAATGGTAAGCATATTTCAGTTTGCTTGAGTTCAGATATCTATGGATGATAAATTATATTTTATTCTTTCCCCATTTTCTGAGCAGATTAATCTTCATAATCGAGGACTGAAGCTTGACTCTACTATATACTCTGAAGTGTGTTCTTCATTGAAAGATGATTATGAAATTGTTCGTCTTGCTGCATTAAGGTTGATTTGTGTCCTGGGCAATACTTACCCTGAAAAGTAGGTGCATCCTTTGTCTTTCCTAATTTTACATACATTTATCTCAGATTGATGACTGATGAATTCCTCTCTCCTCAGCATTGTGGTCTTACCTGACTCTGAAGGAGAACAGTTGCGGCTTGTTGATGATGCATTTGCTAAAATCTGCAGCTCAGTGACTGATTTATCTTTGCGAGTCCGAACTATTGCCTGTCAGCTTCTTGGGACAATGACTCAAGTGAGCCCTAAATTTTTGGAACAGACATTGGATAAGAAGCTTATGTCCAACATGAGAGTATGTATACGGTGCTTCAATTTTTTTTTGATAATTTAATATAATTTCATGTCTTTAGCACTGCAACAAATTAATTTTTTAAATTTGCCTTCAGATGAAACGGTCTGCCCATGAACGAGCTTTGGAAGTGGTGAGGTCTGGAGAGTGGTCCAGTGGCAAAAAATGGGCTGATGATGCTCCAAGACAAAAGCTTGATGCTGATTCAATTAGCTTGGTTACAAGTGGTTCTTGTGGTGCTTTTGTCCATGGTTTAGAAGATGAGTTTTTAGGTATGTTTTTCTTTCACCTTTTCCTTAATTATCATGACCCCTAGGAAATGGCCTTTACTTATTATTTTATTTTATCTATCAGAGGTTCGTAGTGCTGCCGTAGATGCACTTTGTTTGCTATCTTTGGACAATCCTCGGTTTGCTGTCATGTCTTTGGACTTTTTAGTGGACATGTTCAATGATGAAATAGAAGATGTGCGTATAAAAGCAATTGACAGTTTGACTAAAATTAGTAAACATATTGTGTTGAGAGATGATCAGCTTGAAACCGTCTTGGCCGCCCTAGAGGTAAAGTTTTGTTGAATCTACTAAACCATAGTACTCTTATCTTACAGCATAGCTCTTTTAAATTTGTCTTTTCTTGTGCAGGATTTCTCTATGGATGTGCGAGAAGGGTTACATAAAATGTTGGCAGCATGCAGGCTGTCCACAAATAGCTGTCTTCAAATGTGTGTTGAAGCACTTTTGGATAATCTCAAGAAGTACCCTCAGGACCGCCGCTCTTTATGGCGCTGTTTCCAAAGAATTGGCAGTGTACACCCAGAGCTCACACTTCCAATTGTGCCAACTCTTCTAAATATCCACCCATTTTTTGACATGCCTGAACATGATGTAGAAGACCCAGCCTGTATCCTTTCTTGTTTCATTCCAATTCTGTCATCTTCTAGCCGATGATTCAAGGAACTTTTTTCTTAACATTTCAATACAGATATTTGTATTTTGATTTTGGTGTTCAATGCGGCTCAGCAGTGCTCTACAATGCTCCAGCTTTTTGAAGAAAATACTTTAAAACATTACTCATACCTTCGCGATACCATGCCTCATCTAGTACCCGTCTTAAAAGTAAAAATTTCAGAATTGTGTATGTCTTTAATAAATTTTTTGATATACCCTTGAAAGGGTTAATAATTTGGATCACTTTCATTTTTCAGCTGGGAGTTAATGTTCGAGCTCAGGAGCTAGCCAGTGTGGAAACAAACACCTCTCAATTCATGGAACAAATTTTTAGCCAACTTGAAGCAGCTCCTAACACCACTTTACGTGCTGAACTTATGGAGGCTGCTCAGAGAGACTTGAGCAGGCTAGCCACAATCGATTCGGCTGTAAGTCCTTCAATTTTATCAAGTTTTTTTTTTCTTTTTTTTTTTTAAATTAGTTTTGACTTGGTTCAGGTGTTATGATTGAGTTTTGTGTTTGGTGTGTAATTTTTGCTCTTATAATTTCCAGGTGTCAGGGGCTGCTGAATTCACTGCTCTCTTTATTGGATCCCAGTTATTGATGGAGCAAGTGCTTTCAAATCGTCTTTGGTCTAATCCCGCTTCGCTAGCCACTCAACAAGGCAACATCATCCGAACAACAATCACAACATTACTCCAAAACTGTCTAAAGTATGTTGACTGTGAAAAACTGATTTGTTATGTTGTTGTTGTTTTTTTAAATTGTACTTACTAAAAACTTCATTTGTTCTTTTTTTTTTGTCTTTAAATTATGTCTGAATGAAATAAATTTTCCTCACAGATTACAGCACATGTTTATGGGTCTGGGCTCTGTGGAGCTTGCAGCAGTAAAGCAGTTCAAGCTGAAGGCACTTGCCCTGCAGCTTGTGTACATTGTAACAGGCAGTAATTCTTCTGCTCTCTCCCTCTGTGACCATTTTCTTCTCCAAGTAGAAGAAACGCAAAAGTAAGATAAAACATAATTTAACAATCTGGTTGGAGTATTTGTTAAAATGTTTCATATTTTTTGAATCTATCTTTTTAGATACTTGACTGATGAGAGTGTGAATGCTGAAACGTTCACAAGCCTCTTATTTAAAGAAATGGCTCTATTGGAGGAGACAAAGCCCGGGCCCGTTGCTCGCAGTGTGTTGAAACTTCTGCAGACATCGAGTCTTGCTCCGCCTCCTCACCCAAATACATCTGTTAGTAGTTGAATTTTAGTTGAATACATTTAACTGTATTTGTATTAATAGTATATTTGTTATACTGTAATAATACCCTGTTTGTAGGTCCACATGCTGTCTGCTGTAATCAACGAGCCGCAAGGAGATGCTGACAGTGCTTACAAGTTTACAGCTGGAATGGTTATAGGAATCCCTCTAGATGCGGATATACGCAATTTGCGAGATACATCTATAGTACGAGTTAAACTAAAATATCCTGATCAGCAAACAGTTCTGATTATTCCGAGAACTTCAGATTTACGTAGAATGGACAGAGATGATGCATCTGATTCTAATGGTAAGTACCTTCAAACTTTATAAAGCCCTTACAAAATGTTATAAATGCATGTCAATTGTTATTTTTCTTTTCTTTTTTTAGGTACAGAAGAATGTTCTTGTTTCCGCTTATTAACAACTGTGTTGGTGTCACATCAAGTATGGTCAGAGGCAATGCATGTAGATATTAGCCTAGCCTTAGATGTATCTGAAGCTGAAGGTGGATTAGGAGTACCCTCCACAGCAAGGAAGGTTGCTGCACAGAGCCAGAGAGATCCGTGTGTAATAGACATTTGCAAACCTGTCAAAGTATTTGTGTCGCCAAGACCTATTAAAAGAGGAATTTAGACTTACTCTTTTCCTTGCACTAGTATTTCTTAAAGGATCTTAAACTTTTGCTAGTCTCCTTGTTCATTCTAAGCCGCATTTTCCACCCTTACATTCATCTTATGGCTTGTCATATTTTATAAATCTGTGAATATTTATGTATAAAATGTATTATAGTGACTTGACTTCATTTGTAAATATCTGATCATGTACAAAGTAGTTGTCAACAGTTATCTTTATTATTTTAAAAGATAATAAACTTTTGAAGGGGAATTTTGGTTTGTTTCTTTTCAAGATGTGGAACTACAGTACCCTCACTTGTAAAACAGCTAGTTTAGTCCCTTCCCCAAACTTAACTGAAGATGTAGAAAAATAAATCTTTCCTCCCCCCGTTCTTCCCAAGTTCTTCCCTCTGACATCAGCCCCAGCCCCAGCTGGATCAGGTTGTGCGAATAGACATACTGATTGTAAATAATAGTTTTAACCTGCGAATAGTTGACCCGTGTTATTGTTTTTGTTTATGCTCGTTGGAAGACTGTTATCGGCTATCACACGAATTCCACAAGTTCCTTTAATCTTTCTGCTAAAAACTAGCCATGACCATCAGCCACCAATTTATGTAAGTTTTTTTGAAGTTGTTTTTCTCGTAGTGTCGAGTGTTTCATTTACATTGGACTGGTAGGAGCTAACAGTCATCCATTTATTCTATTAAAATTTAATCTAACCTAATTTACTTCAGGTGAGATCGTCTGATCATTCCAAACTTCCAGCAATATTTGAGAGTTGCCATTTCCATGGATGATGAGGAATTAGAAAGGTAAGACCAGATTCAGTTTTCATCGTAACTTGCAACCTTGTTCTGAAGTTTTTAGGGATATATTTTGAAGGTGTAGTGCACATTATTTAGTTGCTTTCATTAAGAAATCCGGTTTTGAGTCTTTACTTATGTTCAAACCAATCTTGTTTGCAGGTTAGCAGCTGAAGAGCTGCTGAAGGAAGCTAAGCAAGGTGCCGCCAGAGCAGTAGTACATGGTGCGTTAGGGTGGAAAAAAGATCATGCACCCCGCCCCAATAAACGCTTCCTTACCACAACTTTAGCGAACACCATGCAACACAACCACAGAAGGTCTCGCTCCCGTTCAACATCTCCTTACCACAAGTACAACCGTTCAAGGAGAGGGAATTCTAGTCATGAATCAACCCACAGAGACAAGCACCGTCACAGATCAAGAGAACGTCACCGAGACGATCGAGAGTCTAGAAGAGATAAAAGTGCAAAGAAGGAAAGAAGTGAAGTGAAACATAGCTCTAAGAAACATTCAAAGGATAAGGAAAAAGATGAAAGGAAAAGTCATAGATCGAAAAGGGGTCACAGTCATTAACTGACAATGTTTTTATGTAAGACTTTCATCAAGTGTTGTTGTTTTTTTTCTCTCATTTTACATCTTTGTTTCACTGACTTTTATAGCAAGTATTTTAGAAAGTCACTTCTTTGAGATTATTTCTTTGTTTAAAAATTTCCCCTTCACTTTTTTTGTGAGATTGTAGCATGTCACTTGTTAAATGACTGTCCTTTTCTCTAATTTTCTTTTATTTGGGCGCCAACTATCTAGCCCACCATTTGATTCCTCTTACCCTCTCACCAACTTCCTTTCACCTGAGTTCTAGGGAATGTAGTTTGCCCGATGTTATATAGAGTTGTTAAATTGTTGTTCTATAATGCCACTGTATTTTGTGTAAGACAAGATTTTCAATAAATATTTCAGTATCATAAATTTGAAATGTTTGTGTAGTAAGGGGATTGAGGATTTCAGAGAAAAGATATTCAGTGTATGTCTTTTACTCAAGTTTATTTCTGGAGTGGAAATTCAGCACAAATGTAAAGGTTGGGCCTAAAGAAGAAAACAAATTCTAGACAAATAGGACAAAAGCAATCCACAGCTATGCCAAGAGCTAGGGTAGCAAGCATGTATTATTATGTGGACAAAAGAGAGACCACAGTCAAATGAAGTAGTAAACAAGAAAACTCCAATAGGAGAGTAAGATAGGTACATGAAAACTTGATAACAAGTTTGACTTGAAAACAATATACAAACTCTCATATCTGAAATTATTTGTTCTATGTGACAGTAGACCATAACACAATAGACACTAGCATAACCATCAGAGAAAAGCCAAAGTTGTAGCTTGTAGCTCTGTAAACTTCACATTAACAAAGATTTTCCATCAATAAAATTTACTTGATAAGCGTACATTGAGTGAGCGGGAAATTAAGGGGTCAAAATCAACTCTCAGATACTTCATAAGTAAAGCGAAACAAAAGGTAGCAAACATTGGTAATTTACATTGTTTCTCGGTTGTACATTGGATTAATCAGCTTGGATTTTGACTTTGCAACCCATGTTCAATTCAGTCACGGGTACTTTAGCATTAAGTGGATTTTTAATCTTGTCACTGCCCAGAGTTAGCAGACTTGACTGCAGTGTGAGCAGGAGTAGTACACTTGTTAGTACCCAACGTTAACAGACTTAGTTCACAGCCAATGGCTGTAAGCACTTAAAAGTTGCAGTGATTTGTAAAGATCCTGGGCTATCATTGAGAACCCTACATGAGTTTCCGTCAGGATAACTTAAATGTGTCGTTCTGCCCCGAGTGTTAACGGACTTGAGATAGTTCAGCCTTGTATCTACATCTTATGAAGTGTGGCTTGTACCTGGGTGAGCAAGCCTGAGATCCCAGCCAGCTGTGAGTTTCCAAATTCCTGACCATATTGTTAATAAACTTATTGACACTGAGAAATCTTTTTATCAAGCCTTTACTCCCGAGACCACACAGGGTGTGTTGACCCTTGAAAAACCCAAGAGAGAACTAGTGAGTCGAGCAAACAAACAGTTCAACCCAAGCATAACGTTTCTTATCTCCGTAGTCTGCCTTGTGTCCTCATCGCACAAAGTAACTAAGTGAAAAAGCTGGGGGAGCAGCAATGAAGGACACCAAAACATAACAGAAGAACTGAAGAGGAGAGTGCTGGCAACCACGCAGGAGGACACTGAGAACAAAGACACATGACATCAAAATTTGCTCAAGTACATATAGGCATTATAGGTCTTAAGTGAAGCACTCCAAAACTCACCCAAAACATTTGAGTTCCTCTTCTAGAAATTTGTTGTACATAAGTAAGAGTGACTTGAGGAAAGTTCGATTCAGCACAGCTTTCTGACTCCAGATGGGCCTAGCTATATTATTAATAACACAAGAAAGATTAGATTTCTTCAAAATTATAAGATGAAACAAACAGAAAAGGGAACACAATTTACCTGTAAATGACTTAGGTTTCAATCGCATAGTTTCAGTCCATTACAAAGATGATTTCAAAAATGTGAAGTAAAAGAGGACCATCAAAATTCTGAAACAAACAAAAGCCAACAAACATCATATTAGTTAGCCTCTCAACCAGAGCGTATAGTGGGGATACAGATTTCACTGACAAACCTTTCAGCGTGGTGCGTCCGGCGAATCCAGCGAAGTCCCTCGAAGTCCCGCGGCGAAGTTCTTCTGATCCCACGAAGTCCCGCGGCGAAGTTCTTCTGATCCCACGCAGTCCCGCGGCGAAATTCTTCTGATCCCACGAAGTCCCGCGGCGAAGTTCTTCTGATCCCACGCAGTCCCGCGGCGAAGTTCTTCTGATCCCACGAAGTCCCGCGGCGAAGTTCTTCTGATCCCTCGAAGTTCCGCAAAACCACCCGCAACCCGCCCCTGGAGGCCGATCCCGTCGCACCCCCGTGCAAGAGGCCGCCTGAGGCCCATCTCGCCTCGATACTGCTACGACTGCTACGCACCCCGTGGTGGGGCCGAAGTCCCATCCGCGATGTCGATTCCGTTCGCTCCGCTCCCGAACGCAGGCGCCAGGCCCGCAGCTCGCACCGTCCCGAAGTCGCGGCATCCCCTGCAACGTTCGGATCCCCAGGGGGAACCGAGGCCGCGAGGACACCGCATCGCCGGGGAAGGACGAAGGGCGCCCAGCCTGGCCCAGCCAGGAACGGCCGGGGCTCGGACAGGTCGCGGCGACACCCGAAAACGCCAAGCTATCCGGAAGCTTGGCGCCAGGGTGCGAAGTCCGATCGAAAGGCCCGCGCCGTGGGTCGGGAGCTCGCAGTGCTCCGCGCCGGGATCTCCAGGCCAGAGAGGGAAGTCCGTTCGAGAGGCCCGCGCCGTGGAGCTCACCGGGGAAGTCCACTCGGATGGCACGCGCCGTGGAGCTCACCAGGGAAGTCCACTCGGATGGCACGCGCCGTGGAGCTCACCAGGGAAGTCCACTCGGATGGCACGCGCCGTGGAGCTCACCAGGGAAGTCCATTCGGATAGCCCGCGCTGTGGGGCTCAAACAGGGAAGTCCACTCGGATGGCCGTGGGGCTCACCGGAAGGCCCCCGCCGTGGTGAGGGAACACGTGAGGAGCCAGCCCCGCACCGCGCGATGCCCAGCGCAAGCACCGCACGCAGGCTGGTGCTAGCTGGTGCCAGCTCGGGCCAGCACGTCCAAGCCGAAGTCCGTCCAGTGCGTCGCCAACGGGAGAGGTTTAGCCCAGCGGCAGGCTCGGCGCCCACCGTGACGTAACATCCCGTGGCGGCGCGTGACGCCGGGCAGGACTCCTCGAGGGGTCCAGCGCAGCTCCGGCAGCTCGCGACTGCCACCGCGCGACGTCCTGACGTCCTCTGGGGCTCTGCAGCTAGTGACAAAGCAAAGTGGATTCGGAAGGAGAGGGGGCCGTCGTTTCGGTGGAAGGAAAGGTTTCATACAGCCCCGTCCCGTGATGATGAATGGAATGGCCCCGCGATGGTGAGACGAATGAGCGAAGGAAGGCAGAAACAATTCTACTACCCTCCTGCGAAGATATCCCACGAAGTCCCGCGATGAGTCCAGCGAAGAGGCTCCAAAAAGAGTTCCCGCGAAGTCCCGCAAAGTCCCGCGAAGTCCCACGAAGAGGTCCCGCGCAGAAGTCCCACGAAGTCCCACGTAGAAGCCCGCGGAGAAGTCCCGCGACGAGGCCGGCGAAGAGGTCCCACGAAGTCCCACGCAGAGGCCAGTGAAGAGGTCCCACGAAGTCCCACGCAGAGGCCGGCGAAGAGGTCCCACGAAGTCCCGCGCAGAGGCTGGAGAAGAGGTCACACGCAATCCCACGATGTCCCGCGTAGAGGCCAACGAAGAGGTCCCACGATGTCCCGCGAAGTCCCACGATGTCCCGCGAAGTCCCACGATGTCCCACGAAGTCCCGCGAAGCCCCACGAAGAAACCGGCGAAGGAGGTCCGCAAACAGCGAAGTCTCAACGAAGCGCATGATGCTCAGATCCACCCTTCAGACCTCAGAAATAAAGTCCTAAGGACAGAAGGGCGTCCCCTGATGCCCTTACGATTCCCTTGAGGGAAAAAGTAGGAACATCAGCCACGGCCCTAAGGCAACTTGCAAGTCACCTAATGAAGCCATATTTCCATGCCATACATGATGCCAATACATGCTGTGAGACACCAAAGTCCCAGTGGCGACACAAACACAAGAAATATAAAGAAAAGAAAAATCCAGTTACCAACTATAGGGATAAAACTTCGATCAGACAAATAGAACGTTTGATAAAAGAAGTGCATTCTCTTAACAAATGCAGTATTATACTAATTGTTGGCGCATCTTTTCATTTCAATTTAGTTTTCTGGCGCATCTTTTAGTTTTTTCTTTAAATTTTTGGCGCATCTTTTGAATGTTTATCTTTTTTCCTTTTTTTGGTGGTTGGCGCATCTTTTAAAGCACTTGTCATTTGCTACTTTCAAACTTCATGCTGCTATGTCGTATCATGCCTCTGGAAAGTAAATGTTGGCGCATCTTTACTCCATTGCAAAGTTACCGTGGCGCATCTTTTCTTCATCAGAAATTCAATATTGGCGCATCTTTCTCCATTTGTAAGTAGTGATTGGCGCATCTTTCCTAGTTCTTTCCGAACGTATTTTTAAACAATCTTTGGGCACTAGAAGTTCATTTCCTTCAGTAGTTCCTTCATTCTAAGGAGTTTCAGACATAAGCATCATCTAGGCATGGTCCTAGAAGATTAAACAGAGCCAAGTCAATAACCAGAAATGACCAATAAAGATCACTACAGGATACTCACATGAACAAAAATGTCATGAATTTCTTTGAGACAAGAAATGTGGGGCAAAAGTTCAGCTCAACCATCTTCTTAGTTTCAAAAAAGCATTGCAAAATTAAGATGTATTCATGCTACGTACTCATAATACACGCACCATATGAATGGCTGCGCACACACACACACTTAAGGTTCAGAAGGCTTGCGTAGACAAAAAACATTGTGATCATGTTTTCATGTCTTCATGAGCCAAGGGCCTGACCTTTTTTCGACATGCTTATCCTAAAGAAAACCACTTGCATAAATGCTGGGTTTATTCTGGCTGGAGGCACACTTCTCACAGAGAGCAATCTCTTACATTTTAAAATCAGAAATTACTAACTCTTGAGCCTTAAAACAGACTGCTTGTATAGCCAATTCTGAGAAAGACTGTAGAAGCTGCGACTTACGTTCTGAAAAAATTAAACACAGAACGCTCCGACACTAAGTACTTCCTGAGCAAATACAGCACAACACAGAAGTCTTAAAGTCTTCACCCACCATGTGCCTCGAGACGGCTTTGTCCAGCACGCTTCTACCCTCTCTCTCTCTCCAATCCAGGACAGGTTCAATGTGTGTTCCGTAAAGAGACCAACAGGAGACAAACTCACAGGTTGGAACTTCCACATGCAACAACAGCAGCATCTCCTCATCTCAGAGCATATGGTATGCGGCATCTCGCTTTTGCACCCTGGCCACACAGCAGTGGTGAGTCAGCCTTGACCACCACACCCACAGCCAAGACAGGGGCCACGCTGGAGACCAGCAGTGGCAACGCTCTAGGCTCCACAGTGACTCTCCCAAAAGGTGTCCGTCTGCGTGTATGCGTGCGAGCGTTACCACGCACCCTGCCCTGACTGTGGACACACTGAGGGCCGTGCTCGGATCACCCGTCGTCTGGTCTGGTCTCGTCGCCTTCCGCGTAGTGACGTGGTGCGACGTGTCGTCTTGATGCATGGGCCTGAAAGCATACAGCTTTTGCCTTCTCACCTGCCTGGATGGACCTGGCTAAGACCTGGCTGAGACCTGGCTGGGCATGTCGTGTGTCCTCGCTCAGCGTGTCTGCCAAAAGAAAGGACCCATCTAGACCACAAGCTGCCAAAGGAGTCAAGTCAATTCAAGGGTCAAAATGGACATTTACCAGCGGTAGCACTGGGGGAAGCAGCAGTCCTTCGACCTCCTTTGTCCAGCATGTCTGAAAGATCAGATTCACAAAGGCCCCACAAAGTGGCTCCAATGCCTTCATTTACCAATAATCCACAACAGATAAACTCTGTGCTTATCTCTCCACCAAGATTAAAGGTAAACAGTGCATTGCAGTAACTTGGTTTTAGTAACCATACACAATTTGCAGCATTTGTGTCATTTCAGCTCACAGCACTTGGCTTCTTTCCACACAGCGATTTTGTTCAATTCTTGATGCAGCATCTCAGCTCATTAGAAATACCACATTTCATAAAGGTATAAGCAGCCATCAACGCATGCTCTTGGGCATAAAATGCAGCCAGCATTAGCCCGTATCTCACTGGGCAACTGCCCATAGTACAATTCAGTACTAAGATGATTGATTTATGATGATTTCATACTGTTTCAACTTGCACAAGTGTTTTTCATTTTGAAGATATTTCAGCATTATTGCTACTTCAACAAAACCTGTCGCATCTTACTTTTGTAAACAATATCATGTACTGATTTTTAGACATCTCTCCAAATTCAAATGCTTTCAGCATGTGCAGGATTTTTGCAACTACAATTAAATCTCATTCTCAACAGAGATGAAAATCCACCATTTGCTTTCCAAAACTGGAAATAATGGAAAATGTTACTATCTACCTGTATAACACATCCCAACAGTCAGTTAACATTGAACCTCTGCATAACTTCAATAAAAATAAGAACATAAATTCAGTGAGATGATACAGTTCAGTTATACATTACTCCATTGTAGAAAAAGATATCCATTATGCCTTTTGCCATCTGGTTAAATTATCAGAGTATTCTGTTATTTATCCATATACCTGCTGGCCTTCAAAATCTTAACTTGTTGGCGTAACTGATAGTCTATCACATCCTTACTATAGGATTTATCAGTACAGTTGAATGCCACTTTTAAAAATCTCCTGAAATTTGGCACAACACAAGCAGCCCCACTTGTGTAGGAGAAAACAGCTCAAGGAGATAACTATGTACCAACTTGCTTCCTAGATGAACACCGCCTACCCTCCAGCTGGTGAGATACCGTAATGGAGACCATTATCCACGAACCACTAACAGAAGCCACAGAACATTGGCCAGCGGGTGACTGACCATGAAGCAAGTTCCTCAACCTGCAACTTGACAAAGGCACAAACTCCCTGGCACACACAAGTGCCTAAAACGAAGAGAAACGAGAAAATACAACCACAAGGTCACCTCTAATGGCGAAACAATAGTGTCTGTTGCCCATGAAGCTGCATTTGAACGCACTCTCCAGCTCGAATTGTGATTAACTGCGCAGTCTCAGAAACAATTGTTATGCACCCTACCCCAATTCCATTGGGGATTCAATGGATTATAACAAAATTGAGGGCAAACCTTACTGCAAAACCTTCAGACTGCAGCGCCAACAGAGAATCTGAGACACAACACAAGTAACCACCACCCACTAGGGGGTGACAAAGGTTAGCGATGTTTAAACCTCACAAAGGAGGCTCAAACTTACAAGAAAATGGAGGTTAAACTCCCTCACTTAATTTCAAGTAGACCATCATTTGATAATTGATTGAGGAAATGTGTCACCTGCTGTTAAAATAAACCGAGCAGCACACGACTAGACTCTCTCACAGGTTCCAAAGGCACACCAAACGGGATTTTCCTGCACATTTTCAAAAAACCACCCTCCTTCCATTATGGCCACTACCCCACTTCGGGGGAGCAAACAAATCAAATTCTTTTCCACAGGAAAAATTCTGCCAAACCTGCATTAACTTACAAGCAGCCAGCAATTCCCACTACTGAATAATGCCAAGAGGAAGAAAGAACTTCTATATTTCCATTGATAATGTCTCGTGTTCAAATCCTGGTCTAAATGATCAAACAGTAAAACATAAACTGTAAGTACACAAGAACACACAAGTTACTGCATTCTGTATAAATACATCAAACTTCCTGATCATATGAGAGTGCAAGATGTTGCTGGCAGGAAGGCCTTGACACAAATCACTGCTACTTTGAAGGAACTCAAATGGAACATGGAACCTTATCCTGCAGCATGAGAAAAAACATTTGAAGATATAAGCTAGTGGCTTATTAAATGTGTGTAAAGTTGGCTTGAGGAACGATACACAAGAATAAATATTGCGATTGTCGATAACTGTTGTTCAGTTGAAAGTAGATCGAAGAATGTGGAGTATGTAGCCTGATGATCGAAGGACAGGAGCTGACATATGCGATGGAGATGATGACGATAACGCTTTGGAACTGTGCTCTCAAACGGCCGGGATAATCATTCACTCTCGACAAATTTTCTCTCCAGCCTGTATGGACATTTGTGAAGAGCACACACCCTCACGAGTTGATAAAATTAAGGCGATAACCTTTGTCTGACAGGCAGCCCGTATTCCTTGGCGCAGTGGGACCTTTCAGGATACCACTTCGGATGCGACTGAATCTTCGATTAATCCCAACTTGGTTACTCTTCAAGCAGGATAAGTTGAATAAATGGAACCTCTAATGTTGACTGCAAGCAGACTGGTGGGTTACTTCTAACCCCTCCCAACCCAGGTAACTAATACAGCATGTCATGCTTACAAACCATAACATGGTATAGAGCAATAAATGTTCGAGAACGGGGACTGATACCAATATTTGCGGCATGTTGCACTGCTTGGAGCATCTGATGAGTAAAATATGGAAGACGCATTCAAACGATTGTGATTTGTGATGACAGCGCTCGAATTTCGGTCTTCAGAAATTTGCCCAGATGAATTTGGAAGGGCAGTCTCCACAACCCGTCTCGCTGGTATGACTTGGAGATGAACTCAAAGCGGACGGCTTACTCGGATACACGGCTATGTCTACAACACCAAAATGGGGGAAAAGTATCACTAGCCAGGTAAGGGCTGGACATAAGAAAAAATTAAGAATATTTCTTGTATCCACAAGAAGCCCAGTCAAGCCAGCAAATCTCTCATAATCTGCTGAGTTGAAGCCATAGTATGTGATGTCCAGACTTGTAGCCTTTCTTCCTTAGGTGCAAGTACGTTGGACAAACAGCTCCTCCTGGGGCTTGAAATTGTTCAGAATTTAGAAGGGGCAGGTCTTGAAGCCTGATCGAATATTTTTCAAATCCACGCATGTTTCATAGCCATAATTGTAGAGTAATAACCGCTCGAACATTCCAAAGGTCGCTCAGTGGTACGATTCCTATTCCGGTCATGGGTCACCCTTCCGAATGTCTCTCATCTATACACGAATCCTGAAATGCATCAGTGACAGAAGATCTTTTAAAAAATGACACTTAACTGTTCAACAAACCTTCTTAAAATGTGAAAATAGAGAAAGGTTTCAGAAACAAGCAAACTAAAGCCCACCTGTTAGTGCTACGTTGAGCAGCTTTTCATCGCAAGAATGCTCCCAGGTTCAAAGGAGGGAGGGAGGGCTTTGGTACCCCTCATCTCTTTCTCCTCTAACGTAACGATCCATCCCTGAGGTTTACCAGCCATGGTGCATCTATCTACTTAAACCTCCTTCATTCAACGGCATGGGTCAATTGCACCCATGTACAGCATTCGCTTAGTCCATGACAGACTAACGCTGGCAGCCTTTGCTGATTGAACTGCCAATTCGTGACTGAACAACTATCAGTCGACAGTCCACCACGGACTGTTCAAGGATTTCATGGATTGTAAGGCTGCCTTTCGATACACGCCATGGATAGACACTCAGCCCACACAACTGCAGAAGACCATCCGGAGCCGAAGATCAGCCCGGTCAGGACTGCAGCCAGCTGGTATCTGCTGCTCAGAATTCAAAATATTAAGTCCACACGGGACTTCCAAATCCAGTCAAGGCGATTGAACTAGATTCCTTGATACAAATATGCTGAATGAAGCATCAATGTTACTTCACCAACTTCTAGAGACTCGGCGAACTCTTGACTATCAGACTTTAAAGATCCCACGCAGCTTCCAGGCAATGTGTGCTCAGAAGCAAAGGATGAGATGAATCCAACTGACAGCAGGACTTGCATCTACGGCAGCAGTGGGGGCTCAGGGTCAGGTGAGTAGTCTCTTTTCGCACTAGATGACCACCGCAGAAGGACCGGGATATGCTGGGATGGTGAACATCGTGGCCGAGTGGGGACGGAGGACCAAGCTCTCATACTTGGATTCCACTCACTCTCGCAAAGCCAGTCACCGATTGTCATGGACTTGGAGGCGGCTGAAGTAGCATCTGCCAGCATAAGGGTAACAGTAGTGTACAGGTCATGTTCACAAGCAAGCTTCCACTTCAAGACAAGTCCTGGACATGAGCAATTCAGGAGGTGCCTGAAGGTGAAGCGGACTTTAATCATGCCAAATTTGTTAATCAGATGTTGATACAAATTGATCAGCAGGCAGTCTTTGGTTGAAGTGGTGTCCAAGAACTAAGAAGCGCAGCTTTGTTGAGATAGCTGAGATTTCCTCTGCTGCCCTTGAGTGTGTGACATTTCATGTTCGCTAATCCAGGTAAAACAAAAGGTCTGAAAGACATAAGAGCAATTACTCAACACCATGTCAAGCTAGACCAAATTTGGTGAATGAGGGGCATCATTCTTCAAACCACACTTACTTGCATATGTATGGATTCCGATGTATTTCTTGTATTTGTTTAGGTACATTTCACTGCTGTTCCCAAGAGGCAAAGAGTCCATGGGAGAACATGACGAATTGAGTGACTACCAAAGACTTGACATAATGATCAGGAAGATGTCCAAGCTGGTTCAGCCCATGCCAGCTCCAGAACAAGGATTTCGCGTTCACCTCCTCGTCGCCCCAATGCGAAGCAAGTGGACGGTTGAGGCTTGAGGAACACAAACATTCATCATCAGAACAAATAAAATTGAGAGAATTGAAAGACAATGTTCTGTACTCTAAACCAAAAAGAAAAAAAACAAAACAAAAAAACAATGCTACTTTAAGGAACTATTCAGCGACAATCTTGGATGTCGGACCAGAAGGGCTGAAGGCAGTCCCAGAACGCATTGCCACCCAGCAAGGACACAGGGAACAGCAGGTACCGTAATAATGTGTAGAATCAGGGCACAGCCTGCGAGTACAAACACTTAACCTACCCACAACCCTACCCCAAGGATAACACAACACAACTTTGGTAACTTTCATATTTATTCTGACAGAATAATACTCATTACAGTAAGGCTCAACTTCCAAACAACCCACACTACAGAGCGCACCACCAAAAACAATCAAGCCATGGAAATATTGGCCATTTAGATTCCTATCAGTTGTTATCAGAACAACGAATCATGGTACTCACTTCAACTATCATTGGAGACCATCTGCCCAAGTGCAGCCATCGCAGCCATCGGACCAGGAGTCATGTCTTCCAAGATGTCCAGATTGATGATAGACACTGACAAGCGCACTTCCAGAGATAACTGCATAGACTAGTTGGTGCTAAATAGAGGCACTGACATATGAATCGAGCCGCACATCAAAGAGGCCGTCGAATTTTCCTCACACAGACCAATGTGTGACAACCAAGTCTAAAAGAACTTTGCAAGCCAAAGTAGCCAAAAACCTCAGATGTATCACCAACTGATGTCATTACACACCCACCTCAGGTCAGTACACTTGGCAGTGTCCATTCCAAGCCTGGCTTCATCCATTAGGACCGACACGGCTGCCTGGCCCAACAGCGTGGTGGTCTGGTCTGACTGTGGTAGGTTGGGAACTCTGGTGCCTCATCATGGGATTTCCTTCTTATTGGAGACTGTAATGGAAAAACAATCACGAATAACAACAGATCCCAAAATCAAATACAAAATTCAGCTTGTTGAACACAACATCAGCTTACACAACAATGTACCAAAGCAAATAGCACACCAAGATATTCACGTGAGATCAATATAATCATAGATTTTCAGTCTTAAAACTTAACAAATTTGACCAGAATATATGAGCAATTCAAGCTCCAATCTCAAGCTTTACAAACTCTTGAATTATTTATATAAAGATTAATCACAGCACATAAGTTTAAGCTGACAGAGCAGCTATGGAAGTATTGACATAATGGCCCAAATTAAAAATAGCCGACTATCGGTGAAGGGGAGTTTTCACTTCCCCCAGCTGGAGCATGAAAGAATGCAGAGAGTCCAGCCCTAAATCTTTCTCTCTCCAGACATCAGAATCACATTTGTACTTTTCGTCAGAGACACCTAGACAAGACTTTACTTCGAGCCACTTGCGAAGTCTCTGCTGTTGCTTGGCTTTCAGTTCTTCCTGAGCGCGAGTCAAAACATTCGTGAGAATGGCTTCAACTCTCAGATCGCGCCTCGGACGCTTTTTCAAACACACTTTCTTGGTGCGGAACTTTGAAATTAATTTCACCAGCTCCTCGGTGGGCCCCTGGGGGCAAGGGACTCTGCGATCGATCGAGGCCACCATATTGCAGTTGGAATGCTCGGGGCTCGGGGCAGGGCAGCGTAGGACTACTAGGGTCGGTGGATCTAGGCTTGGCGAATGATAAAGCTAGCGCAAACAGCCTAGATACCGTACCTAGCTCCGGGAAGGGGAGGACGGATGTAGAATCTTCTTCCAATCCAATAGGTCCAAGAAAGAGAAAGCGCAGTCCACGACTACGACGCAGATGAACAGCGGGCCGACGTGCTTGGGTTCTCGTTGCGACTCAAAATGGCGTGAAAGTAGTGCGAGACGGCTTATATACGCGTCGCCGACGCCAGGAAGTGTGTCACTCCGCCACGGGTCGAGAAAATAGTGCTTCCGTCTGGCGGTGATAAATCGCTTGGGAAGCAGGGGAGACGCGAAACCTCGCGTCGAAAGTCTGATCGTGCTGTAAGATTGAATTTGATATAGAAACGCAGACAGTGACGACAATATTCCTGGCTCGGGTCGAGATGTCGATCACAAAGACCAGCGGAGGCACACCCCGCTATGCGTGTGCGGCGGCCTTCCCAGGCTGTGACTAAACTTGTGACGCATCGTCTCACCCCACCTCGCCACTCCCCGCCACTCCACGCCACTCCAAGCCCATACTGTTTTGCCCATTCTCCCTACCCCTTTCCCCTCAATCCTTTGGAAATAATCCACTTTCACTGATTTAAGTTTTCCATGAGCAGCAGCGGCCGAACTTAGCAGTGCAGATGCCCTGTTTGTGACGGATTTCGGCCAGAGGGCCATAGGGCTCTAGGCCATCCCGACGTTTCCTGGAGTCAACCTGAATGGCCTCGGAAATGGACGATGATATCAAAAAATGTATCACACACGCGAGGTTTGGCAGACCTAGCTCTTGCCCAGGACGAGCATGCTCTTGTGCAGTCGGAAAGCTACATCCGGACTCTGTGGTTTTCTTTGACAAAGAATTGTTGCGTCATTGGGGATCGTCCGTAAAATGCTTCCCCCCCCCCAAAAGCTAAGCAACACCCTTTGCCTCTTTGCCAGGTTCTGCGCACAATAACATGTTGCTCCTATGTACACGAACTTCGCGAGTCTGCGACGTAAATGTCACGTTCGCCGTTATCAGTGATGTGGCCCTCTCTGCCTTTTCGTGCTGGCGATCAACACGGTGTAGCCACGTAGTAGTCACGGGCCAGAAGCACCCAGAGACAAACACGCACCATAACACAACGGCGGAAATACCCCACCTCCACCCGCACCTTTTCTAATTTGGACCTCTTTGGAACTGTGCCACGTTTATGAGAGGCGGCTGCGCGTTCCTCTCGCGAAGGGAGCGTCTTTGTTTTCTGGACGGTCCCTCCTTCAGGGACGGCCCCCCAGCACCTTCAGTCGTGGGACCAGCCGTCTAGCAGCCGTTGCAAGAGGAGAGGAAAAGGGGGGCGAGGACGGGGGGGGGGGGGGGGTTGCAAGCCTCCAGTGGTGCAAGCGAGGAGGACAACCACCCTACCCTCTTGAAGGGTCGGGCTCCCCTGTTCCCGTCCAGGAGAAGAAGGGGAAGGGGGATGTCATGGGCGTGCAGCAGCGTGCAGCAAGGGTGCAACCGTCGAACCGCATGACATGAACATGTTGGACCCGTTGTCAACCCACTCCAGCGCAAGTACGTGTTGCGCTTTGGGGGGGGGGGGGAGGCTGGTGTGAAAATGAGCTGAACCCGATTTGGTGATGTGAGCCCATGTGCGCCTGAGCGCCAAAATTTGCACTGCGCGGCTGCTCGATGGGTTGCCTATCAGCAGGCGCGCTGCTCGCCGCGAGCACATGGCACGCATGGGCCTACGTGACCTTGAGAACGAACACCACGTCGGAAGAACCAGTCCGAGGAAAACATGAGCCACCAAAATGAGAGGCGAGCCACAAGATAGCCGTCCCTATCCCACTTTGCACGTTTTCTGTTTGAACTTAGAGGGCCTTGGGGGCCATGCCCTGCCGCACTGCCTAGGGCACTGCCAGCCCCGGACTGCCTCGCTGCCACGCTGTCTCGCCCCGCTGACCTGATTTACGAACGTGCCCGCGCGTACCAGGAGCGAGTAGAGGTTTGGCTCCGAAACAAGCCGTTGCCCCCCAAGCCCGTTTCCAGGGCCGGGCGCGCAGGGCGCGCAGGGCGGCTAGGCCGACCGACTGCCTGATGGAAGCATCCCCTTGCCGACTTCGTATCCAGACGCAGCCCCAAGGGGTGGCCCTCTGGGGTGGCCCTCTGGGGTGGCCCTCTGGGGTGGCCCTCGGCTCCCTCGGCTGCCCTCGGCCTGACAGCCGAGTTCATCGGGGCTGCGCTGCCTGGCGCTGCACGCAACAGCAGCGACGGGGCGCAGACGGCCTGGACGGCCTAGACGGAGCGAAAGGCAAAAGCAGGCCGAACCCGAACAGAGTCATCTCGGCGTTTCCCCGGGACAGGACGGGACGGGACGGCGACCCCGCGTCGCTCCGAAGCGCGGCATGACAGAGTGCCGCCCGCAGCACCTCAGCCGGCGACTCCAAGACCACTACTCTGGCAGGTCACTGCACTCTTAGAAAATGTAAGGTGGCGAAGCTGGAAACTTCTGTCGAAATAACGCGATCGTAAGCCCGTTTTCTTCCTTGTCCGGTGTTTCGCTCCAACCAAGCGAGGACCGCCATAGACTGTTTCCGGCTTTCCAGCTTTGACTTCCGGTTTGATTGTCACTTGTTGATCACCGAAGAGAAAGTGTTTCGGTTCATGCTGCTCGCCGTATGAATGATTATTGTCTTGCTTTCTGCAGAGAGGATTCTTTCGTTTCTTTTGTTTCTCGTGAGACAAATAAATGTAGGTTTTGATTCATTATCATTTCAGAATAACTCAGTAAGAGCAGACCGCTAGCAGAAGTCATACGTGCAAGAGCAATGCAAAACTTTTGATTTTGAACTAGTCTAAAACGAATGAACAGTAAGCCTCGCACTCTTGCATTAATTTAATCGTTATTTGAAAATATCAAAATCAACATTCAAAAGGCGCTTTTGTCCATTTTTATTGATGTGAGACATTTTTTAAAATTTGTTATGTTGGTAAACGCTTTGTTGTCATTTGTAGTTCGACCAATCAGAGCCCAGCCACTGGCAGTTGGAGGGAACGGTTTACGTGAGACGGTACACACTCGTAAGTTCAAATCCGGAGCCCTCCATCGGCCTGAAGGAAGAAGCGTGGTGCTCTGTCCCGAGTCAATAACTGAAAATGTCGAAGATGGACGATGGAAAGGAAATACCCAAAATTATTGTGGACCCAGGGACAAGAACATCATATGAGAAAGGAAGCTTCTTTGGAAAGGTTTGTAGCAGAGAGGACTTATTTCCTCCGCCGGTCGTGTAGCCGTTAGACCGAATGCCTAAGGGCGTTTACCAAAGGATTGCCTTTAGTCGGTGGTTCCGACCTTCAGACGGAATCACAGGACGCCTCTCCAAGATGAAGCGCCCGGAGTGTTTTCAGAAGGATCTTGCATTCATGGCGTGTGTATTTGATGCAATGTCAGACCTCTTGATGCGGTCTTCTAACCAATGATGTTGTGTCAAATATTCGGTTTGGGTGAGGTTTTTAGGCTTTGACTTCATTCTTTACCTTTGCCTGCAGCGTCCCTGACATTAAACTTTAATAGTGCGTGTAATTTTAACTTTGTGTACTCTTAAATCTTCCTGAATGTATTCTTGTTTGCTTCGAAGTTGACTGTCATACATTGTAGCCACATTCCTGTCGGTTCCCATGCTATTTTCTCTAATTTAATGTTTTGCTTTTCTTAGGGTGGGTTTGCCAAATGTTATGAAATCAAGCAAATTGGAACAAGCAGAGTATATGCTGGCAAGATCATTCCGAAAAAATTAATGACGAAACACAACCAGCGAGAGAAGATAACTCAGGAAATCTCCATTCACCGCAGTTTGAATCACAAGCATGTTGTTGGCTTCCATGGTTTCTTTGAAGATGACCTTAACATATATATCGTCCTGGAACTGTGCCGAAAAAGAGTAAGGACTTCTTTGTTTACATTTGTTATATAAGGTACTGCTGATGTTCTATATTCTTTGTCTTATGTGCTTTCAGTCAATGATGGAACTTCACAAACGTCGCAAGGCACTTACTGAACCTGAAACAAGATACTACCTTAAACAGATTCTTGAAGGAGTGCTTTATTTACATAATTGCCACATTATCCACAGAGATTTGAAATTGGGAAATTTGTTCCTGAATGATAACATGGAAGTTAAAATTGGAGACTTTGGTCTTGCAGCAAAACTAGAGTTTGATGGTGAGAGGAAGAAGTAAGTTCAATTCAAATTATAGGGTTTCCTATGTTGCTTGTGCTATCAATTTTATGAATATTTTCATTGATGGTTTTAACTTGCAGGACATTGTGTGGAACTCCAAACTACATCGCTCCAGAAATTCTTCAAAAGAGAGGTCACAGCTATGAAGTTGATGTTTGGTCCATTGGTTGCATTATGTAAGTACTTTTTATCAAACTTCATGGAGTACAGTACTCAACCTGCAACAGGTGTTCTAATTTGATTCTACTCTTCTTTGCAGGTACACATTACTTGTTGGCAAACCTCCATTTGAAACTAGTTCTTTGAAGGAAACTTATGGGCGAATCAAGAGATGTGAATATGTGATTCCCCCTAATCTGAAAAAGTCTGCATCATCACTAATCAGCAAAATGCTGCAGCCAGATCCAAAAGCCAGACCTAGAGTTGAGGAACTTCTGAAAAATAGTTTCTTTACTTCAGGTTTGTTCTGCTGTAAAGTCATGTTTTTTAAGGGTGTGAACTCTGCATGGATTGTTATTTATTGTAAATGTTCTGTTTCTTCAAACTGTAGGATATTTACCACAGCAGCTTCCTGTCTCCTGTCTTACTACTGCTCCTAGATTTGACACCTTGGAGAACAAGAATCTGCTTTTACGCAAACCTCTTATTGAAGTCAATGGTTGGTGTCATTTTAACAGGTCTAATGTTGCTCTTTGAAAGTGTTTGTTATAATTCTTTTCCCCTTTCTTAATAGGTGGTGAAATTCTAGCAAGTCCAACTGGCAGGAAGAGAGGGGATGGTGGCAATCCTCGTGAAAGTATGCCAGCTGCTGGAGGAAGAACAGTTGCCTGCACATCATTCAATTTCCGTGAACACCTTAACTCATTGCGGACTCAGCTTTCAGAGCTGCTGAAGACTCATCCAGGGAGAAAGGATATCATTGATTCTGGTAGGCCTCAAGACTTGAACCTTAGCTTGTCACTGATTTTTGAATGGTTTTTAATTTGTCAATATAACTGTGTTTTCAGATGATATGTCTGATCCTGCTGCATCACCCTTTGTTTGGGTCAGCAAGTGGGTTGATTACTCAGATAAATATGGGTTTGGATATCAGCTGTGCGATGAGGGTGTTGGTGTTATGTTTAATGACACAACCAAGCTTATCATGTTACCCAACGGGAAGTAAGTACAACATGCCAATTGACAGTGAAGTACTGTTGGTAATGACAAACTTTAATGCCAAAAATTTACTTTGCCCCAGGGATGTACATTACATTGACAGAGATGGGTCTGAAAATTACTACACTGAAGTAAGCTTCCCCTCAGTGCTGGAGAAAAAGATGAAACTTCTCACTTATTTCCGCCGTTATATGAACGAACATCTGGTTAAAGCTGGAGGAGCCATTGCACCTCGGGAGTGCGATTCCTTGTCTCGCATTCCTTACTTGCACACCTGGTTCCGCACACCCTCAGCTGTAGTAATGCATCTGACAAATGGAACATTGCAGGTAGGTGCTTCAATGATACAACTGTTTCACATGCTATTTTTTAGTGTGATGAGAGTTCCTCATTTTGTAATATCTGTATTGCAGGTCAACTTCCTTGATCATACGAAAATCATAATGTGTCCTTTAATGGGTGCTGTAACATATCACGATCTGGAGAAGAACATCCGTACATTTAGGTTTTCTTCCATGCAGAAGACTGGTTGCAGTTTACAACTTGCTCAAAGTTTGCAATATGCCCTTGAAAAGATTAACAAGATGATAAGTTAATTCAGAACTGGATACCTGGCTGTGATTCCTCATTCTCTTAAAACAAACCTAAATCAGAGGCTAAGGTTCTCCAAATTTTTGTCCCTGGGGAGGACTTTATTTTTTAAAAACTGAAATAACAATGTTTTATGTAAAAATGTATTGATTGGGGACTCTTGTGTATTGAGGTATATTATTCCACTTTATTTAACTCCCTGATTTTTTAACTACAGCACACCCTTGTCAGGTTTTATGTATTTGAAGCTACGTATGTTCACCTCTTAATTGAGACTTTTGTTCATAGTAGGAGTATTTGATACTTTGTTTAAATCACTGCCTTTGACTAAGTAAAAGATAATAAGTATTTAACTGATGGTAAGTATTCAGTTTGTTTCTCCAACAGGATTAACAAACTCCATTAGAGTATTACAAAATCAATTCCTGCACTGTGTGCTATTAGTGTATTTTTGTATCTTTGATGTGATAGTGTATTTGGTTTGTACCAAACAACTTTAGATTGATACTTTTGTTTAGAACCCCTTTTTTATCGAATTCAATATTTTTATCCTCGAGTGTTTGAACCCTTTAAAAGATTTGCTAGTGACTCTTCTGGGTTTCCTAGACAAAACTTTTGATAATATCTTATTAGTTTTACAAGAATAAATATAAATATTTTCTACTCACATCATTTACTTATTTTCCTCTTTCCTTATGCACTGATCATTCCAAGAAATCTTGAATGGGCTGGGGATCTAAGCACTCATGTCATGTTAATAAAGATAGGATTGATATTTTATTTTGCATACTTGACAAAGAGAAGTAAAACTTGTAAAAAAGATGAACATTTTTGTCAAAGGAAAAATAAATAATATTACACAGAAAGAATAGAACTTCTTAAGCAAACTGGACAGTTAAGGCAAATAAATTTTAACAATCAGAAGCCCAGTAAACTTATGTATGTTCTCTTTTTGGGAAAACATGAAAAGTTTTGAAACATGTGGTCTGGCCTTCAAATTTTTTGAAAACTACAAATACTTTGTTTCTCCCCTAGAAAATCTGCTATCAAGTAATTGAGCCTTCTTGTAAATAGCTTTCTTCTGGGCGTCATCAAAAACATTGACTTTTAGGTCAGTCTCTCTATTAAATGGACGTCGTTCCTGTTTGGCACCTGCCTTTTCTTTCTTCTGGATAAAAACAACAAAACAGGTCAAACACTTGGATTGCTCAAACACAAAACATTAATAAATTCAAACAAACCTTTTTCTCTTCTTTGATTTTCTTTTGATGGGCATCTAAAAGGGATTCCTTGGATCTCTTATGTTTTTTAACAATAGTCTCCATTGATTTGTCTTTACTTGACATTTGTTTGGATATTCCGGCTTTCTTCACATCCTCTGTAGTAGAAATGCCGAGTTCAAACTGAAAATATAGAGGGAATATATCAAGTAAAAAGTTAATTCAGCACAGTTTTCTTCTTCAAAACAAAAATACTGACCCGTCGTTTGGCTTCTTCTTCCTTGCGAGCTTTATCAGCAGGCGTATCAGTCCACATTGATCGATCTGCTCCTTTCTCTGGAGCTCCACGAGCTCGGAAACTTCTGGGTCCCAAACCAAGGTCCACAGTACCTTCGGGAGGCAACTCTAGCATCCATTCCTCTCGTCTTGTGGAAACATCAGGCAAATCCTAAAAACACAAAAAAAATAATAAATAATTGTTTTTCATTTTTAACATTCTATCAAAATGCAGAATCGACAAAAACAAAACACAATCAATTATCATTACCTTTTCCTCCATTTTTCGTTTGATAGCAGCAGCATTTCTTTCTAGCTGGGCCTGAACGTTATAGTTCTTGCCGCTTTTTATCATTTCTTCAGGTAAAAGTGGTCCTACAACTTCATCATCACTGCTAGCATTACTCATCTTTTCATCCAATAGGTCAAGATCCATTCCTGGGGGAAGCGCAGGGCCCAATGCTGAACGTTCTTTCAATTTGGGAGGCAGGACAGGACCCACTGATTTCAACTCTGTTTCACTGTCAGAGCCTTGGTCTTTCTTCAAATGAGGAGGAAGAGCAGGTCCAATTTGATTGGAACTCATCTTGTGTGAGGGAGAAGGTGGAACCACTTTGATATTTCGTTCTTGATTCAGGAGCTGAGGAGGGAGGGCAGGCCCTATACTGTCATCATTGTCACTGTCTTCTTCATCAATTTCCACTTTTGCACAGAGATTAGGTGGAAGAGCTGGCCCTATTCTATCAGCATTTTCGTCACTGTCTTCATTGATTTTCACATTTTTACGTAGGTGAGGGGGTAAAGCTGGCCCTACATTGTCATCATCGTCATTCGTTTCGTTGATAGGAATTTGGTTTCTAAGGTGGGAGGCAAGGCTGGCCCTATTTCAATATTTTGAGTGAGGCTTTCCTTTCCTCTGGTTGGTTTGGAAGTTTCAGAGTCACTTGAATCACTGTTCAGGGATTTTGTTCTGGTCTGATCAAATAAATGGGGAGGTAAAGCAGGTCCTATCTGACTGCTGTCGCTTATCTTGGGGCCTTTATGTGGACTCACCTCATCTGTTTTCGGTGATTTTGATGATTCTGGTTCCAATTCTGAGGTTTCAGACTCAGGTTCACAGTCCGAATCAGGTTCTTTAGTCCATTTCTGATTGTCAGAGCAACTGTCGTCAGATGACTCTTCAGTATCGGTGTTGTAAGTTCGATCAGTTTTTGATCGTTTATTGCGCTTTGAAGAGCCTTCATGTCTCTGTTTTTCTGCTTGCCCTGCACGTCCACTTGAGGGTCTGGTTCTTTCTTCTTCCTCTCTTTTACCCTTAGCTCTAACATGATCCCTCTCTGAAGTATAATAGCTTGCCCTGTCCCTGTACTTCTCTCTGTTATACCTATCCCTGTCACTGTCCCTTAGCCTGTCCCTATCATCATACTTTTCTCTGTGCTTCCTCCTGTCATCCCATTTGTGCCTACTCCTCTCTTCATCTTGTGTCCTGTACGAGCTACTTCCTGCATCTTCAAGAGTATTCCCGTGGCTTCTCCTCATGTGAGGCGGAAGGGCAGGTCCAACATCACGAGAAGACATAGTGACGGATTCTGAAACAAACGTTAATAGGAGCGGTAATAAAGGAGTGATAGTCCCCTACATGTTTTAAAGGTGGCAATATCAGGTACATATATTAAGATGACCTTCTTTTAACAACAATGAAGTTTATTATTTCAAGAAGATAAAGGTACAGATATGTAGTATAAACTGCCTCACAGTTAAAGAAATTGAAAATGAGGCACTTCAGCTGAATTCACCTACACTCTAAGAACTGCTGTCACTGACCACATTTTCCATTAGGGTAAACGCAAAATAAAATTGGTTTTAAAAAAGACATTGAAAATTCATTTAAGAATTATGAGGTACTGACAAAGTAACCGACGGATAACCCACATTCTTCCAGACTGCTGGCTAAGTGAAAAACAAAATTCACAACACTGTTGCAATAATTTATTTAAAAGATAGGTCAGGAGATAAACGAGGACTAGTCAACAAATATATTACAATGCTTTCTTTGAACTCGCTAACATTTTATTTATTTTTTTTGCACTGTACTGAATAGACTTCATAATGCCAGCAGTGAAAATGCCTTTAATACTCTGTCTTACACTTGAAGCCCATACTATATCTTGGAGTCTGTCTTGTAATATTGAACTACATTCGGGATCATGGGCTACAGCTCGTAGAACGTCTTCAGTATCTTGGCGTAGGTTCCCACTCCCTCGATTCCAAAAGCGAACTAATGCTCTTTGAGGGGTTCTAGGGAGTTGATTAAGATGATGTAGTTTGGCCAAAGTGCCTGGATCTTGGCAGCAGAGCCCTGACTCTTGGACATCCATATAATCATGAAGGCTTCTGATAATTGGTCGATAAATTGCTTGAAGTAACTCAAACTGTGGTTCTAATATATTATCTACTTTGTTTTTGTCTTCACCAAATATCATTCGAAAATCTCCTTTATATGACAGTTCTATGATTGTTCTGTACAAAAGTTTTTCAGTGAAATGTTCAGGCAATAGTAGCAAAGCACAATGAACAGCACTATGTAAATTCTTCTGAAGGGCAGAACGTAATTCTGAGTCACTTGTTGGTCGTACAACTGTGACGGGCTTGTGCAAACGGCCCGCAAGATAAAGTTGACTCCAGTCCAGAAGATCAGACACAAGTGATGATTGCGACACAACACCATATTTGATCATCACATTTTCGGAAGGAATTGGCACCAAAGTGTTGAAATATACCTTGGCTCCCCAATGGTCTTGATAGGCAGCAACAGAGCTTTCACCCAACCACTTCAGAAACGAGTAATGGGTGGGGTTCATTTCAATGTTCTGTTTGTGCCAACTGTGTGAGTCATTAACAGCGAAAATAAGGTCGATCATATTGGAGCTCTTGGAACTGACTCCCGCCTGCTTTATAACACCAGATCCATAAGCAAAGCAAAAATTTATGTCTGGTGGGAATAATGACAGTATTCGTGAGTAGGCAGGAGCTACCCCTGCAAGAGCTTTGGAGACAGCCATCGTTTTCGGAGAATTTCACAAGGAGATGATGCACCTCACAAATCCTTTGAGGTGACTAGCGACAAAGAAGTAAATATCCCGATCCTTTGCCAAACATTAGAGTAAACTGGCAAACCTAACCTAACCTTCTCACCTGCAGCGGACAAGTCGAAGCCCACCGAATGTTTTCGTTCAGCTTCTGTTCTTCTCTCTCGGTGAAGATTTTTGCTCTGCGCTCCGCGTACATGTGCCCGCCCGCCCCTTTCGTTTCTGTTTCGTTTCAAGCGTCGGCTGCTTGCTTGAGTTTGAGTTGTGCGTTCTCTGTCTTGTCTAAAACTTGTATTTATTTCGAATGAATGTAACGTTTGTCGGTATTTCGACTAAGTCGTTAATTTTGAATGTGCTAACACGCTTTTTATCATTTCATGCTGTTTAGAAACTCAGGGATGCGTTAATTCTGCTCATTTGGATAGCCTTCCTTGCCTGAAGATGGTCTTTGACTTTGATAGGCCCTTATTTTTGGTGCAAAATGTGCTTTCAAGCTTCAGCTATTCCTTACATGAGCTTACAGGTAAGTACTTAATGCTGCAAAATATCCTCATCTTTAAAATTTTTGGATTGTTATTCTTCTTTTTACATGTTCTTTTGCCCAATTTTGAGTACTAATTTGCTGGATCCTTGTCTTTCAGATGAAGAGAAATATATCGAAATAAGCAAGGGGCTTGCGGAAGCATTTAAGGACCTGCCAAAGGATTATGACATGCGCAAAGTATTTCTGTTTCTACTTCTGAACAGTGATGCTGATGTAATAGACTTGGTCGCTGAAGATGAGAATTTTTGTCATTTAATTGGCACTGTAAAACCGATTTCTTTCATTTTGACTCTTAGATTGATTTTGCAGTCAGGGGGCTCACATTTCTTGCAAGACTTAATAGCTTTTGGCCCTTTTGCCTTGTCAACATCTGTGATAGATTCTATCTTGAGTGCAGACGAGTTAAGTCCTCAAAAGTCTGTCGATGTGGAGTTCATTTTAAATTTAAGTAAATCATGTTTCCGAAGGATGACTCTCAACACTAGCGAAAGTGCTGTGATTTTAGAAAAGTTTTTTAACTACTTAGTGTTATTTCAGAATTATGGTTATTCTTCACTTCCAAATGATAAACCATATCCTTGCATGAATGAGGATTTGAAGAAAGGATTGCATTATATTAATAACTTGCACCTTTATGAATTCACTTTGAAAGAAAATGTGACTCTGGACCAGGGCAAGTGTTGGGAGGGCTATGCGATGCGCTGTGCCACAAGCAATGATAGTGCTGTCTGTAAGAACCTTCAGCCAAGAAGTGTAGATGAACTAATTTGGAGTTTTAGAAGTGTCATTATATCAAACTTAAATAAACTTCTCCGAGAACTAACAGTTGACAATTGGATGGGAATGGCAGAAGTGACATACTACAATGGAGATAAGACTCTTCAAAGAACTCTAGGTGAAAAAACTTTCCAGTTTTTGGAGCTGCTTGAAAAATTGTCAGATGATCCAAGACTTCCAGACCTCCCGGCTTACCTTGAAGCTGCAATGCCATTTGCTATGAAACCAGAACTTAAGGTTGAAAAAACTGAAGATCTCAGCATGGATGAAATGAAATCAAGATTTTCTTGCCCAGTTGGCAGGAGTTCGAAGCTGATGAAGCTATTTTTAACATGTCCGGATATCTTTCAAGATGATGAGAAATTGGGAATAATCCGAGATAACTGTGATCTGCTTGATAAATCTGATGTTGAACTTATTTTGTTTTCTGTTGTCCAAATACTTAAAGAAGGAAATGTCAATCCTAGTCAAGAAGAGATTTTGAAAAGTCTGTCTTATCAAAGTACAAAGTATTTGACATTAGAAAACATCTTGGAAGTAAAACATAATTATTTACACTGTTTTGGAATGGAGAGTTACCTATCAGGTTCACAGTTCATTCCAAACCTCCTAGGTGCATTTAATAAATTATCCTTTGAACAAGAGGATATTTCTGAAGAGGTGAGCTAGCATCTTTACCCTCTTGTGATTTTTGAAATACCCATATAAACAACCTTTGTCTACTCTTTCTCCAGTGGCGGTGTGAATTAATCCGTCTATTTATTCTGGATCCTGCTTCAGTTATCACAAAAGCTCTACAAGTTGGGGTTAAGAGCCCAACCTTGCAAAGAAAAATTGCTGAAGCACTTTTTATTCTGAAACCAGAGTCTCAAACTATTATTCATGGATGGGTTTCTGAACTAACAGACTGTTGTCAGTTCATCCGGAGTGAAATGGATGCTTTTCCCAAATTTGTAAGTCAAGCTGTGAACATCTTCAGTATAAATTACAGTCATTTGAATAATTTTTCTTTGTTATAGGCATTGGAACTGTGGAGGAAAGATATTTTGTGTAAAGAGGAATTTTTGAGAAAGCAAGTAATCTCTGGCATTTGCAAAGCAATGTTTGCAAATGATTGGAATATGATTTCAATGTGGATCACCTCCATGCAGGTTTGCTTCCTGTCAGCCCTCTGATTATTATCCTTTCATAAACAAATACTTCTATTATTTTCTTAATTTTTTTACAGTTTTTGTTGGAGGAAATAATTAATACATCTGGTAAAGTGGGCAGCATAGCTGTTCTGTTAGTCTACATTGGTCAGGTGTTGGAATATTGTCAACAATCTATTGAGGAATTCAATTGGGGCTGCATGTCTGTCCGTGGCCAAGCTTTGAAAATTATACAGTTTTTAAAATGTTTCCAACTTTCAGGTGTGGTTTCCTTGGGTCTATGTTTGGGCATAGTTTTTAAATTTGAAACACTATAATAAAATTGTTCTTCCATTCCACAGAATTAGAAAAAGATTGGTTTCAATGCTACATAAGAAAGTACTCCGGAATGACCCTGGGCCAGTTAGAGGTGTTTTCCTCTGATGATCACCCAGCAAAGACAACTGTTAACTATGGCCTTTGTTTCAATGCTCAAGTGAAAACATCCGAATTTGCCGCTTATATTCTAGCTGAGGTAAGGATGGTTGTATTTTTAACATCTTTGGTGGTCTGCTACTTGTAATTAATTGAATGAGAGAAGGAAGGAATCATATGTGGCTCTCATTCTCTTTTTTCCTTCCCAGATGTTGTCATTTCTTTTAATGGATGAGTGGTGTGGTGTTGCTGATGCCCTGAAAAACCTTTTTGCTGAACACAATGACTGTTCCTACTCAGTCTTCCAGTCATTTCAAAAATCGATTATGTTACTTGTTGCTGCGTGTGGAAATGTGGACTTAAATGTTGACTCACCTCACCGATCCTGTCTAGATTTCTGTGTGCGCTGCTTAGGAACTGTCTTGAAGGTATCCTTTTTTATTCTGATATGGATTGAATGTTACTTGTTATTTGTGGAACTTTCTTTTACAAAATTTGTTCTGTTTCAGACCAAAATTTTACCTGACCTAAAAATGACTAACTATTTAGTGGTCCTTGAAGAAACACTTCACCTTCTTTGCAAGCTTCCCAGCAAAGTTTGGAATGAATCAGGAATGCACATCTTACCGGTTGTTGTTGATTTAATGAATAAAGTACCACCCCAAATAGAAGCCCTCAACACTCTATCTACCATCATAATGAATTGCCCTGTCAATCAAAGCCGTGAACTGCTTGAAGACAAATTAAAAGTCATTTTTGAAGATGCTATTTCTGAAGTGAGTGAGGTTGAAATGAATGATAGATGAGAGACTTCATCTGTAAATGCTGATATTTTGGTTCAGCCCAATTTTTAAATACTAAAAATAAAATAGGCCTTTCAGAACATGTATAAGGTGGTCATTTTTGTCGTGTTACTGTGTTCTATATTGTAAAACAAAATTCTATTCCAATTGTTTATTAAAAGCTTATTTCCATTACCGCACATGTAATGACATCTTCATTTACCCATTAATTACCATCTATGACGATCGAGAGAAAACAAAATGCTATTAAAGTGGGGAAAGGGCTCTGCACCAACTTCCCTGCAAGGTAGAAAGAGACCAAGCTTCCCTGAGCCTCACCGCTCCAGCCTCCAGCATCCTGGCTGCTGGCATCCTCGCTGGAGGAGCAAGGTGTGCCTGGTGTGCCGGGCAGAGCGGCGTCCAACAGGTGTCTCAGTCGGACCGGGGCCGCCGGGGCGGAGACGGGTGGAGAAGGGTGAAGCGGGGGCGGTGGTGGGGGCCTCGCTTGCCTCTCGGCACCGAGCCGCGGCCGCGGCGTGCGGCGCGGTGCCGGGCGCACGGGGGACGGGTGGGACGGGCGCCAGTGTTGGGCTTGGAGCCGACTCGTGCGCACGCCGCACGCTGCGCCCGTCGCGACTGCAGCCGACCCGAGGCAGCCGGCATCTCGTCAAGCTAGGCCCGTGCGGACCCGCCGATTCATCCATTCACTCCTCGGAAACGGAAACGGATCGGCACCGAGACGCGCCGACGCGCAGCCGAGTGCACCGCGAGTGCCGAGGGGATGGCTGACACGAGTCGCGAGTGCATCGACTAGTGCACCAGTGCAGTGTGTGTTGTTGTGGTGCTGCGGCGTGCGCTGCCGCGTTGCCCTAGCTTGGATTAACCACCACCCCCGCCGCAGAGCGCAGAGGACACTGTCCTCTAGACAGTCACGATGCCCTCCAAGAAGCAGTACAACCTGGTGCCCAACGACGACGGCGACACCCGGATCCCGCTGCACTCCGACGAGGCCTTCCACCACGGCATTACGTTCCAGGCCAAGGTGTGTGTGAGTCAGCGGCTAGTCGCGATGCAAGTGATGTCACTCCACCGTCATCCTGCCAGGCCGCGGCACGCGTTGCATCCGCGTGGGGATTGGCCAGCCTGACGGCCAGGATGGACCAAACCGCCAATTGCCGCAGTCCGTGGAAATGCCTGTTCCTGTTCCGGTCAAGCCTGCGACGGAGCGACGGAGTGGGGGCGGCCGGACCGTTACTGTATTTGGCGCGGCTAGCGTTCCCGCCAATTTCTAGCCGCTCTAGCTAGCTCTAGCTCTAGCGGCCGAGCGGCCGTTCCGGACGGGTGGCGCGGGGCGGCGGGGCGCTGGGCCCTAGGCGGGGCCCTGGGCGGGGCTCGGCTCGGATGACTCAGGTGTGTCTGGAGAAAGGGCCTGACGGGCCGGGCCCTGCCCAAACGACCGGCCCATGTGCTCCGACGTCCCTGCGTGCCCTGCGTGTTTGGAGTGTGTCAAAGACTCGGGGCCGAAATGACCGGTTGCTGCAAACGGCCGCGGACTGTGTCGCTGGAGACTGCAGGGGGAATGACCATCCGACAGACCCCTTCCTCGAAAAGGGAATTCGATGGGACAGTGTGGTCACCGCGCGCCCTGGATTTGGCGCGTTCCCAAGAAGCGACGCGGGTATTTGAACCCTCGGCCAAGCCTCGGCCAAGCCTTGGCACTGGAATGGGCAGCCAATGTCGCCGAGGGGAGGGGAGGGGGAGGGACGTGCTCCGTGCTTTCGGGGCCAGAGCACTGACAACCAGCTGATTGTCTGTGTGCGCGGTCAGCGAGTCAGCGCATTCTGCACTTAGCGCGCTTGGACGCACGGACAGACGGACGGACAGACAGACAGACAGACAGACAGACAGACGAGACGGATAGACAGGTAGCCAGGCGGAACCGCGGGCGCTGGCTGTGGCGTATGATTGTGCAGATGTCACTTTAGCCAAATGACGGTGATTGGCTGCGTGGCCGGGCTTGCCGCGCTTCCGCCTTGTTGAGCTGATTAGTGTGGGCCTGGCTCCCCATTAGCCATTTGTCGATTCGGGGCAAACAAGGCAACTTGTTGCGCCGTGCGCCGAAAGACAAAATTAAAATTGCCTCTTTCGACCCCAGCTTGATTTGAACTGTGTGGCCAGCTGGTCGTCGGGAGTTGCCACCGGACTTCCCCCCTCGCCACGCGGGAGGGTTGTCATCTCATCCGGAGCAGTGGAGCAGACGGTTCAGCACTCGGCGCGTTGCTTCTCGCACGGCCGAAACGCGCTGCGGACGCGGGCGGCAGCAGCAAAAATGAGCAAAATCCCCCTGCCTTATTTCCGGCAGAATTTTTTTTCTCGTCATTAGCGGCGGCCAGGTCCGGGTTTACGGTTTTTGGTGCGTAGACTGCGTAGACCGCCGTAAGCCCCGAGCCCCCTCCTGACGGACAGGCCGGCAGCGTGTCAAGTACAGCGCGGAAGGGCTAATGCGGGGAGAAGAGAAAAATGGAGGGAAAATGAAAAGGGGAAAAACGTTATTGGAGAAAGCGCGAAGGCGGTGTGATCAGGGCGTGAGTAGTTCGAGCCGCATCATGCTGCGGGAGACGGGGGGGGGGCACTAAAAGCCCAAGGCGGCTGCTGCGATGCAGCGGCACCAGCTCTGGCCACATCGCGTCGTCGCGTCGCGTCACCCGTCCAGTTTTCCTTACAATGGGGACAACAAGTTTGGAATTTATCGGACCGGCCAGCGCGTGTCGCGGTGCCGTGCGTGCCGTCGGTCACGCCGGGGCGGGGCGGGGCGGGGCGGCGAGGGTGTTCCCAGGCAGTGCTGCCAACGCATAACGCCCCTATAAAGACGGACGGGGCCTCGTTAAACTGACGGTAGGTTGGCAGCACTGTGTATATATACGGGCCGGGCACTCATGCCGACCACATCAGTCGGCGGGGCGGGGCGGGGCGTCGCAGTGTTGCCAACGCAGGCCGGCGGCGACGCGCGGCGACGCCACCGCGGACCTGCAGCACGGCGGCGGCGTCGTCGTCCTCGTCATCGCCAGCCCGCTCCGTTACCGCCGCCGGCGTCCCCGGCAGCCGAACGCGACAATGAGAGCGCGGTGTGGATGGACTTCGTGGCGGCGGAGCCGGGCGAGGGCCTCGGGGGCCTCATCGCGAGCCCCTTACTGTCGGGATGCTCATTGCTGCCTTGCTGGCGGCACGGCCGCGATATCGACAGGTTCGGAGGCTCGGTTTGCAGCGATACGGCGATGCCCTGGCCATGCCCTGGTGATGCTCCCTGTAACCTGGACCGGCGTTGGCGGTTGCGTGAGCATTGGAGGTCTACAGCTGACTGCGCCTGTGTGTGTGCGTGTGTGTGCGTGTGTGTGTGGCATCCGGCGCGTGGAAGGGGGGAGCGAGGGGACGCCGGCGCGCACCTGGCTTCATGCCTGCAGACTGACTCCGAGCGTCGTCGCTCTGTCCCTCTCGCACTCGTGGGGCGTCCAGTGTGGGTGCGAGAGAGACAGCGCGACGACTCTCGGAACCAGTGTGCTGGAGAAGGGGGCTGTGTCGGGGTGTGTCGATGGCAGGCCACTGCCGTGTGCGACATCGCGTGTATTTATTTTATCTAAAACTTGCTTTCAATTTTAGCCTTGGCGTATTTTCCCAAGGCGGAGCAACGCGCGCCGCTTGCGACGGAGTGCTCTCTTTCTCTATTTTTAATTTTTTCCCTTCCGTGGGAATGAAGCAGGGTGCAGAGTATGACGCTGCCGCTTCCATGGCGCACCAAAAAAATAAATAAATAGACGTTAGTTTATTTCTAGCCGTGTACTCGCTGTCGCGCGGTTATTTAGTTTTGTTTCCGAGAGGACTCGGACGCACTAACTGCGGTTTTAGCGAGGGGGTCCATCACTCTCTCTCACACACACGCACTCACGCGGGGCGAAAAAGGAGTAAATGAAAGCAAGGTTGGCAATAACACGAGTGAATTAGCGGGCTGCTGGTTTTTAGGTCGACTTTGTTGTGCGTCCGTGCTGCTGAATTCAGTGTAATGGAGTCGCAGGGAGAGGGTTGCCCAGCCCAGCCAGCACTGGCGAGCATGAATATGCGAGAAGCGACCCCTTTCCTTCTTTGACGTGTTTTGTTACTTTTGTTGTGAATTTTATTTTTCGGTCAGTTTTTTTTCTGTCCGCTGGCTGCCGCGCACCGGTTGCTGTCCACTCGGCCGTCAACGAAGGGGGCGCGCGCGGAGCGCCGAGCATCCCCGTGCAAAAAGGGGTTCGAAAAAATGAAGAAAAATGGACCGCCGGCGCCGGTGTTCGAACCCGTGACCCTCGGGTGAACACGCCGGGTCAATTACAGTGTGTCGCCGAACGGCGAGCAGGCAGCGGCTCGCGTCTTTATGGCGCGTGGCTCGGCAGTAAATGCGGAATGAGCCGCGCCAGCCAGCCAAGCAGCCTGCACTGTAAGCGCGAGCTGGCGATGCTGGCGACCGGTAGGCCGGCCGGGTCCACGGGGTCCACGGGGAATGACGATGACAACAACAAAAACAACAACAAAACGGCAGAAAACCGTGGCGACGAATACTGATTCCTTCGGGTGTTGTCGCGCTGTAAATAAGTAATCATTTTTTCCCCTCGTTTTTTTCGGTTTCGGTTCGGTCACGCGCGGCGGTAATCGGAAATAAAAGTGAGGCCGAGGGGTCGCTTCCTGCGCACGCGCACGCCAGGCACGCCGGTCACGTCTGTGACGCGCACACATCGCGCCCTCGCCTGTCTGTCTGTCTGTCTGTCTGTCTGTCTGTCTGTCTGTCTGTCTGTCTGTCTGTCTGTCTGTCTGTCTGTCTGTCTGTCAGCCTGTCTGTCTGTCAGCCTGTCTGTCTGTGCTGTCCGTCCGTCCGCTCAGCCCAAAATCCTCCACGTCCTCCTCGTTGATCGCTTCTCGCCTCATAAGGCAGGCCCGGGCAGGCCCCGAAAGGTCCCTCCGTTCCCACGCGATGAGCTGCCGCGCTGCCGCTCGTGGCGTTTATCAAACCAGCAGCAGTTAGTGTGTAGCGATGTCGAGCGATGTCGAGCGATGTCGCTTCCTGCTCCGGCCGAGTGGACGCGCCGCGCCCGGCCAGGGCGGCCAGGACATGTGCCAGCCGACTCATCGCTCTGTCTTTCTCGCACCGACAGGGGACGCCCCCGTGAGTGCGAGAGAGACAGCGCGACCCGCCAGGCAATCGAGGCGATAAAGCGCTGGATCTCAGAGCTTCGGTTCGATGAATAAAACAGTCTGTTGACGCGCTGCCGCCCGACGCCGACGCGACGCCGAGCCGTGCGGTCGCGCGCCGGGCATTTCAACGAGGGGAGCGAGACTCGGGGCGAAAGTGACCAAGGGACGAGGTATTTCCGTCCCGGTGGGTTGGCAGCACGGCGCGGGGCGGCGCGGGGCCGAGCGCCTGGACGCGGCGGGGTAGGCCACCCGCCACACAGAGGTGCCGCTGTGTTGCCTACTGCCCAGGCGGTCTGAAGCGAAGCAGCAGTATTGCGTTCTCAAAGGCGGCGCTGCGGCGTCTCCGAGTCAGGTTCTCCTCGTACACGGCGCGCCGCGGCGCCAAACCAAAGACACTGCGCGGCGGGCCGGAGACCCGAGGGCCGGAATTTGCGTGGCGTTGGCTGCGGTAAAAGTGAGGCGAGAGGCGGGCCAGTCTTCCTTCGCTAATAAGTCGTCTCGGTGGCACTGTTGAGACGCGGCATTGTGTTCGTTGGCTCGGCTCGGCTCGGCTCGGCTCGAATGGCGTCTTCATTAGGGCCCATCGCGCTGTCAACAGTAGGCCCCCCTCAGACGTGTCAAAGGCCCCACACCGCCCTCAACGCAGCAAATGTCGCAAAAAAAGAAAAGAAAACTCGAAAAAAGAGAGGGAAGGCTGGCTGGCCGTGCCGTTAACGAGTGCGCGAGGTGTCAAACTGTCACGGAGAAAAGATAGGCCCTGTTTCGCCGGGAACCTTTCACGCCTTTAGAAGCTGCAAAAAAAGGGGAGGGGGAAAGAGGGCTCTATTTGCCGACGGAAACGGGCTCAGCGACGCAGATGGGGCGGCCGTCGGGCGGTGTCGAACCCGGGCCCGCGGAGCCAGAGGGCTTAAGTTACAGCGCCGTTACCCGCTGAGCCACCTGTCACGCCGTCACGCTCCGCACAGTGGCGGGTGTGCTTTTCGGCGCCGAATCGGAAACTTGTCTGTCATGAGTGTCGGCGTGTCGCCATGGCGTCGCGGTGTCGCTGTGTGTGTGCGGGACGCGGCGGGGCGCCATCGCGCCGCACTCTCCATGACTGTTGGCGGACAATGTAATGACCCGGAACACCAATTTAACGCTCCAGGGACGCTCTGGGCGGCTCTGCCTCGCCCCGCGCGCTCCAGCGTGCTGCAGGGCTGCGGGTTGCAGCGGGGCGCCTCCAGCGAGAGTCCTCCTTACAGCGCCCCAGCCAGCCGAGCCGGCTCCAGCTAACTCCAGCTAGCTCCAGCTAGCTCCAGCGAAGCGCGCACGGCGAGCACGTCTTGTCAAGGGAGCGCGTTTTTGAACGGCAGGAATGCTGGCGGAAGGATGGGGGCACTGCGACGGCACTGGCACGGCACTGTCACGGCAGGCAGCTCGCGAATGATGACGTCGCCATCCAGGCCAGGCAGGCCCCGAGGCAGGCCCCCTGCAGCGCCCGGGCCGCACTGCAGCAGCCTGCCGATGCACATGCACCCCGTCGGGGAGGCAGACGCCATTCCAGCGGAATGCTTTTTATTTTGGCCTGCTGCGCCTCGCGGTTCGCGGCTCCTTTTGGGGACTGGCTGATGCGCTGCGGCGCGTTTTTCCTTGCAGGTTCACTTATTTACCTGCGCGCATTCCGCCTCGGCCGCCTCGGTCCGGCTTCGGCCCGCCCCGGCCCTGCCATACCTCGACCCGCCTCGGCCCGCCTCGACCTGCCTCACGCGGCCGGGCCAGCCAGACCGCCGGGCCAGCCAGACGCGCCGCGCTGCAATATTCGCACACCAGCCCAGCCCCCTCCGCCACCCCCTTTGCCGCCCGCACATGAAATGGTAATCCCGACCGACGCGGCGAGCGCAGTTGACCGAATTCGGTGATTCCGTAAACGCGGCGCGATTTTGTTTGAAGGCGCGGCGCGTCGAGCGGCGCCGGGATGTCGGAGGCGCTAGCCCGTGGGCGGAAAAAAAAGCGAAAAATAAAAAGAAGAGCGCTCATTTGCACGTAAATGGCTTTGGCCCGGTCTCGAACCCACGACCTACGGCCCGGCAAGGGGGCAAGGGGGTGTTTATTTAGGCAGGCAAAAGGCTGCTGCTTCTTGCGCCGCTCCCGTTGCATGCTGATGTCTCGCTTCCAAGCAAAGCACGCGCGGGTGCCGCCGACTGACTGGATTGAGTTTTACCATTTTCTTCTCTTTCCTTTTCTTTATCACCTTCCAGTGGCTTGCGGTATTTCAGGGCCTACCCACTTTTTCTCTCTCTCTCTACTTCTTCTCCTTCTTCTTTTCTTTTTTTGCGGTGGCGGGGCGGCGGGCCCACAGTGGACACTGCAGACGAATGCGCAGTGCATTGGCCGGCATTGCCCCGGCGAGTCGAGTCGTGCGATTACCGAAGCGAGACAAAGGAACAGCAGTACCTAAACACGGCCGCTGCGCTGCCGCTGCCCGCCGCCTGCAACCAGGTCTCTCTCTCTCTCTCTCTCTCTCTCGCACTCGTGGGTCGTCCCGTTCGGGTGCGAGAGAGACAGACCGACGGGGACCCTCCCGTTCGGAATCGGCCTGGTGTTCAGCTCCAGCGCAGCGCGCGGCTGGAGCGGCTGGAGGAAGGAGTGGGGGCCGCGGGCGGGGAAGAAGGAGAGCGGGGGGGTCACGGCCAAGTTCACGCCGCCGAGGGGGAGGGGGGGGGGGGCGACGCGGGTACCGGCGGCCAGCACGGCCAGGTAGTGGGGTACCGCGCGCCAAGTGATCGCCTCGCGGGGGGAATATGGCGCGTCAGGAACACGTTTTCGCCGCAATATGCACACACACACACACACACACACACACTTGCACACATGCAAATAGACTCGTGTACACGCAGGCTCCACCCATAGTGTTCTTTCGCGGCGACAGTGTGCCGGCCACGACGACGTCGACGGCGGCGGTCGTTTTTTCTGGAAAATCTGAAGGTCACGGGTGCGGAAAAACGTTATGAAGACACCGGGCCGTTGTCGCGTAAATCACAGCGGGATTACGCGTGGCGTCGTCTCCCTCCCTTCCTCCCTGCGGCTGTCACCTTTTTTTTTTGGCGGGAAAAAGGTTGGCGGCGATGATAATGCGCGTGCCGGGAGGTAATCGCGGAAAACGACTGTGAGAGAGTGTCGTCGACGGGGAGGTAGGTGCGCGGGGCACGGCGGCGGACCGATGCGGCCGATCATGCTGCCGCTCTTGTTGTGCTTGGCGCGCGGCCAGGCCTGGGCCAGGCGATGTGCGGCGGACGCGCGGACGGCCGATGCGCGACTCCGCCGCCGGTTCGCCTCACCAGCCTCACGTCGTCGGCGTGGTTGCGTCACGGCGAGTCGAACAGGAGAGTGTCCGCCGTGGCCGCGGCGCGTGGCGGCGATTCATATGAATGGAGCTCGGCGTGGAGGGCGCGGCCCGACGGCCCGGTGACTCGCATAGTCGCTCCAGTCCTCGTAGAACAGCGGGCGGGGCGGGGCGGGGCCACACGACATGCCGTGCGTCACCCCGCCGTCGTGGAGGCTGTCATGGGCGCCGTGCACGCTGTTCCCAGGCGGCGCGGCGCGCCACTCCGCGAGGGTGCCGTTGTCACCCACCGGGACGACCGCACGCGGTGAAGGGGCTTCACCGTGCACCCCCGCCCCGCCCCGCCCCGAGAGGGTGTCAGGTCGCCCTTCTCGTATACGTGTGCTAATGGGTTTACCTAGCCGGACGTGTTGGAGTGCGTGGGTGTCTGTGTGTGTGTGAGCCTTGCCTGTGATGAATTGAAGTGGAGGAGGGTGGAGGAGGTCATGGGACGGGCTGGACCGTCCGCAGAAGCAGAAGTCGACCCGACGTTCAACACACCAAGTCCATTCTCTGGCGTCGGCCAGGGCCTCGCCTCGCCAGGCAGGGCGTGGCAGGGCGTGGCAGGCCGCGGCGTCGCCGGCGCTCCTAGCGGGGTTGCCTTGCGATTGCTTTCCCGTTGCCTTTCCTTGGCTTTTCCTTTGCTTCTGCGGCCACAATTGGTCCACTTTTCCTGTCGGCGTGAGGCGAGGCGTGTCACAGCGGGGAGGATGGAACCCACCGGTCACAAACGAAACCGTTCACAGCGCGACCAATTATTCTTTTCTTGGGGAGGGGGGGAGGAGGGGGGATAGCACTGTCTGGAAAAGGGTTGGTTCGGCCGCACGTGAAGGACCGAGTGGGGGGAGGGGGAAGGGTCCGGGCGAGAAAGGTGCCCTTAAAACCGTCACGAGGTTTTATGCACCGACACCACGTTCCACCACGCCCCGGCGGCCAACACGGCTTGAACCAATGTTTGCACGGGGTGGGGCATGGCGGGGCGGGGCGGGGCGGGGGGCACTCGGCCGGCGACTTCCGCCGCTCGCGCAGGGTTAAGGCTACGTGTGCACACAGACACGAAAACACACACACACACACTAACACACGGGGAGGCTTAAAAAAAAGAGGCCCGCGTGGCTATGGCGAAATGGAACGGCCGCCAGGGTCCAGAGAAAGCATGTACTGTGCACGAAAAGCGCGACGAGTGTGGTCACCTGGTCAAGCCGCGAGGCGTTTGCGAAAAAAAGTAAAACAAGGACAGAAAGACACTGACATAGTCCCATGTTTTGCTTGCTCCGCGGTCTCCAGAAGAATTCTTACCTTTTTTCTCCCATAGAAAACCTTCATATAATCAAAGTGTTTTTGAAGCGCATTTGAAAAGGGGTGACTCGAATCGCACCATGAACATTGTCTGCGCGGGCTCTCTACTCTGTTGGAACGGGCTGCTCCATGCCCACTGGAAAGAAACGGACGGTGTGTCGGTGATAATAGGCCAGTGGTTCTCAACCTTAGGGTCGCGACCCCAAGTGGGGTCGCGAAAAAATTTTAAGGGGTCGCGGCGAGGTAGCTGGGGTCGTGTTTTGGGCCGATTTTAAGCAGCCACTGCGTCTGATCCGAGGCGGGCATTTTGCTCCCTCAACGGGCAATTGGTCTTTGAACCTTCCTTTAGCATGCCTTTGTTACGGAGTGTGATTATCAGTCTTAGTTTGGGAGCAGTATTGTCTCAAAGTTTACCAAAACGGTCAGAAATGTCTTTGAAAAATCGTGTTTTGGGCCGATTTTAAGCAGCCACTGCGTCTGACCCGAGGCGGTATTTCGTCCTCCTTCAACGGGCAATTGGTCTTTGGACCTTCCTTTAGCATGCCTTTGTTACGGAGTGTGATTATCAGTCTTAGTTTGGGAGCAGTATTGTCTCAAAGTTGGCCGAAACGCTCAGAAATGTCTTTGAAAAACCGTTGTGACTGTTTTGGTCAACTTTGAGACAATACTGCTCCCAAACTAAGACTGATAATCGCATTCCGTAACAGAGGCATGCTAAAGGAAGGTCCAAAGAACAATTGCCCGTTGAGGGAGCAAAATGCCCGCCTCGGATCAGACGCAGTGGCTGCTTAAAATCGACCCAAAACATGATTTTTCAAAGACATTTCTGAGCGTTTTGGCCAACTTTGAGACAATACTGCCCCCAAACTAAGACTGATAATCGCACTCCGTAACAGAGGCATGCTAAAGGAAAGTCCAAAGACCAATTGCCCGTTGAGGGAGCAAAATGCCCGCCTCGGATCAGACGCAGTGGCTGCTTAAAATCGACCCAAAACATGATTTTTCAAAGACATTTCTGAGCGTTTTGGCCAACTTTGAGACAATACTGCCCCCAAACTAAGACTGATAATCGCTGTCCGTAACAGAGGCATGCTAAAGGAAAGTCCAAAGATCAATTGCCCGTTGAGGGAGCAAAATGCCCGGCTCGGATCAGACGCAGTGGCTGCTTAAAATCGACCCAAAACATGATTTTTCAAAGACATTTCTGAGCGTTTTGGCCAACTTTGAGACAATACTGCTCCCAAACTAAGACTGATAATCGCACTCCGTAACAGAGGCATGCTAAAGGAAAGTCCAAAGACCAATTGCCCGTTGAGGGAGCAAAATGCCCGGCTCGGATCAGACGCAGTGGCTGCTTAAAATCGACCCAAAACATGATTTTTCAAAGACATTTCTGAGCGTTTTGGCCAACTTTGAGACAATACTGCTCCCAAACTAAGACTGATAATCGCACTCCGTAACAGAGGCATGCTAAAGGAAAGTCCAAAGACCAATTGCCCGTTGAGGGAGCAAAATGCCCGCCTCGGATCAGACGCAGTGGCATGCTAAAGGAGGGGTCCCGTGGGGTCGTGAAACTTTTCCTGGGGGTCGCGGAAATTTTTGGCTACAAATTTGGGGTCGCGAGCCGAGAAAGGTTGAGAACCGCTGTAATAGGCGGCCGTGGCTCTTGGGCTGTTATCCCGGTCGTGCGTGCTGCTCTCTGGTTCTAAGGCTTGGCGCTTGGCGCGCTGGGCGCTCTGGTCGGCCGCAGCGTGCATACAGTGCAGCGTTCAGCCCAGCGTGCAGCGTGCCCTTTGGGACCCTTCGGCGCGCCCTTTTCACGATGCAACGGATTAAGGCGCGTGCGCCCATCGGGGGCTGGGGGCCCTTCCTGCCCTTCCTCGCTCCGTCTCGCTCGCACCCCGACGGCGGCCTGCGAGTGCGAGAGAGACGGAGCGACGGGAGAGCACTGTCCGCCTCGCGCTGCCCTTCCCGGCTCCAGCGCTCCAGCGGCCGCTCCAGCGAGTAACGCCTCTTTGTTGGTCGTGCTGGCTTTGTCTTTGTCCTGCCCGGGCCGTGCAGGCCGTGCCTGGCCGTGCCCAAGTCCGGGCCGGGTCCAGCAGGGCCGCGTGCGTCGTCGCGGCGTCGCTCGGATTCCGCGGCGCCCTCTTTTTATTGGCTGCTGCAGCTGGATCGCACTGTGTGAGTGTGTTTGTGTGTGTGTGCGCCCGTGGGGTTTCTCCTGACCTCCATGCACACTCTCTCTCACACACACACACACACACACACACACACACACACACACACACACACACACTCGCAGAGGAACTGCCCCTTTTTTGCGCCGGTTTGTTTGTCGTTGCTGCTTCTTGCCGCAGCACTCTTGCGGTTTGTTTCTGAATAAATGTTCTCTCGGCCCCGACCGATACACACGGCCGGCGGCCTGGCGGTGCTGGCCGCTAGTGGCCGCCATGTAGAGCACAGCCGAGCACAGCGGTCTTGGTCGGGGTCAAGACCGTCGAGACCGTCAGGACGGCGGCGCCAGCGAGACGGGACAGTCGTATAAGAGAACGGCAAGCAGCGGGGGCGGGGAGGGAGGCGAGGGGGGGGGGACGCTAATTGAAGATACCTGTACTCCCCGGGGGCGTGGGGCGCTGGGGCGCTGCGACGCGACCCGCGCTCCAGGCCGGCCGCCACAGCCGTGCGGCCCGGCGTGGCCGCGCGAGGTCGTCGCCACCCCCGCCCGCGGTCGCGTCACAGTCTTGTCGCGTCACAGTCTTGTCCCCCGGTCCCCCAGTCTTGTCGCGTCACAGCTTTTCCCTCCACCCCTTCGGCGTCCCCCGGCCTTTCCCCTTCTTCCCCGGGGGACGCGGGGCGCGTGGGAAACGCGTCGCCACGATTCGCGTCGCGAGGGCGAGCACGCCGACCAGAGCGACCACGCTGACCACGGCGACCAAGGGTCGGACCGAGGGTCGGGCCCAGTGCGCAGTCTCGGCGACTGGCCGGTGCCCCGGTACCGCTGGCGCGCTGGCGGTGGCTTCATTTGAATTGAATGCGACTAGACCGCCGGACTGCGGCGCGGGGCGGCGGGGCGGCGGGGCAGAGACGGTGAACTGTGGTGTGCCGGGCACGGGGCACGGGGTGCGTCTGGAAGGTCTGGAAGCGGCGCGCGGTCCCCTAGGAGTCCCCACCGCGCCTGTTCGGAGGCAGCCCTGGGTGGGGCGGGGCGGGGCGCCCCTCCTAGTGTCCCTCCCTGCCTAACGGAGCCGCGGGGACTCGATGGCCCACACCGGCCACTACCGCCGGCCCCACTGCAACAAACTAAATAAATGCAGAGATGAGAAACTGAACGCAGTACCAGTGTAGTGAGCAGGACGCCAACGCGCATTCCCGCCCTTGAATCATTCCGAAATCGTCGCCTGTCTGTCTAGACTTGCTGCTCCGCGACGTCCGCGACGCTGGCCGGCATGTTGTCGGCGAGGCGCCGGGCGGCCGGGACGGGACCGGGACGCACTGTGGCGACCGGCGGCGTCTCCCCGAGATAGCGACGGAGATACCGCGACGCTCTGCCGGGGTATTTTCGGCGGGGATGGCTCCGGTTTGGGGGGAGGGGGTGAGGGGGCCTAATCCCATCAGCCTTCGCTCGTGTGTGTGTGTGTGCGTGTGCGCGGCGCGTGCGTGTGATGGTGAGGGAGTGAGTGAGAGAGTGTCCCTTTCCAAAGTAACGATTGTGTGCGCACTCATGAAATATTGAACTTGTAATCCCTCGGGCTCTGCCAATTTGGGTGTGTTGACTCTAGCCCCCCCCCCTCCCCCACCCCGCAGCCCGCGGTACACACCACCAACGACCGCAGCGAGTTTTGTACAAACGCGCTCGCAATATTTTTCAGTGGCGTTTACCCCTCGCCGCCCCCAGTGTCGACGCTGCCAGCGCGCGACACACACACGCACACACACACGCACATGCATACACAAGGCACTTGGATTTCAATGCAGGTATGCATGTTGCGCCCCGGATACGAAAAAATGAGGGGTGAACCGTGAGTGCGTGCGAGCACGATGGGCGTTTTATTGATTCGTGGTGGAATCGGGGAACGCGCGCGGGAACGGCGCTTCATTTTGGGCGAAAAATAAAAAAGATGTTAAAAAGAAAATGGGAAAAAAAATGAAATAAAGAAAAATGAAATGACAGCAACGACGCTTGTCGCGGGTGATGACAACGCGCACGCGGTGCCAGCCAGTCGTGAATGGAGCGCTAATGCAGAATGCAGCAACGAAAAAAAACACAAACAACATCATCTCGATACATAATCGCGGAGCAGCAACAACAACAGCCTGCCTGCTGTCAAGGCTAGAGAGCACATGCCCCCTCCCCTTTTCCACCGCATGCACGCCTTGCACGCCGAGATGTCGTCTTGCCTCTTCTTGCCACCAGGCGCCGCGCCGAGACCAGGCTGCATTCCGCGGATCGCGACGCCAAATTCTTCACCGACAGACGGACGGATAGGCAGACAGACAGACAGACGGACGGACGGACAGACAGACGGACGGGACGTGGAGGAGGAGGAGGAGACGCTAGTGGCTGTAGTGTAGTGTTGGTGCATTATTGGCTCCTCGGCACCGCCCACCGGACGCACGGGACGCACACGCAGGCCTGGGCCGCCTGGGCGTGGCCGCCGTCGTGTCACGCACCGACACGCGTTCTAGCGCTGTCCCTCACGCACACGCACGCACGCACGCAGAGAGCAGAGGGCGCGACTTTCAAAGAGGCTTGCGGCTTGGCGGCCGAAATCGAAATCATCGATTCGGAGTACGGAGCGCTGCCGCTGTGTTGGACGACTGCAATCGTTCCTTACGCGCGGAGCGCCACGATGGATCGCACTGACACGCACGCACGCACGCACGCACGCACGCACGCACGCACGCACGCACACAGACACAGACTCTCACACAGCGTCAGCACAAAGCAAGGGCAATAGTGCGTCGATAACGCGATACGCGCAGGGAATAAGATGGAATCAATCTGGCTGGTGGAAACAGCAAGCCCCGTACCGCTGTCGCCGTTTGACTGAATTCCTGGGAAACCTGCCCCGCTGAGGAGGACAAGCCGCAACACCACCTCGGAACTCAGACCCCGCCGAGAAATGGAAATTTGCTCCAGAACCTCATTTGCAGTTCAAAAAGGGTTGCTAAAAATTGTCGACTTTTTTGGGGAGTTGAACCCTAGCCTTCGGCGTAGAATGTCATCGTCGCTACCGTCTCGGCCATGGATTCGCCTGCTGGTGAGTGCCGGCGCCACAGACAGTCATCATGCCGCCTTCCGGGATGACTGCACGCCATTGCGGTAATGCGGCACCGCGGGACTGCCTGCCTGCCTGTCCCACATTCGATCCGCATCCTTGGCTCTCGTTTTGCAAGCCATCTGCCAGTGTGCTCGCGATTGGACAATGGCCGGGCAGGTGTGTTGTGACACGTGTGTGACACGTGCGGTGACTCAGCGAGGTCCCCGCAGGTGCGCCGTGCAGTTACTCGCCCGGACAAGTGTCATTGCCAGTGTCTGCGTGTGTTCCCGTTATTGTTAAACGCAATTCATTCTGGATGAAATTTCTTCCCTCGTCGAGCGGTTTTGGCTCCCTGACTCAAGCTGACCAGGGTGGGTCCTCCACCGTCCGCCTTCCTCTCTGATTGGCTGAGATATTTAGTCTGCCTTTGGCCTCTGCGGTCGGTTCGCACCGGACGGTTTGCCGGGGGTCTGGCTCGGTTTGGCTCGGTTTGGCTGTACTGCCGGTGCCGGAGGTCTGCGGCCCGGCCTGTCCTGGGAGCACGATGCAAACACCACGGCCGGCCAACAGCAGGGACCGGCACAGACCGGCAGAGACCCCTCGCGGGTCCAACGCGGCGGGCCGGCGGGCCGCGGGGACGAGGAAATATTGTTCTCAAACTCGGCCAACTCCGCGCGGCCGGCGGGGAGGGCCCTCCGGTCCCCGGCCGGCCGAGCAGCGCCGCGCAGCGCAGCCGCCAGTAATTCGTGATTTGTGCTATTCCCCATCGTCGATGTGCCCGGCCGGCCGGCCGACCCCCGAAGGTGAAACGGTTTGTTTAGCAGCCCTTCACGGGTCATCGGCTCCATCGGGGTGTATCGGAAAGGCCCCCGTTGACGCGCGGCAGCAGGCTCTGTCTCGCCGGGGCGCGAGAGAGACAGAGCCAGCCTCAAACACGTCGCTCTTCATCATCTTCGGCTGCCGCGCCAAATAATGGTCACCCTGGCGGGGCGCGAACCTCTGCCTGTCGGCGTTGTTGGCGTCGCGGCCAGCGGGCGGACCCTAATGGAATTTTTGAGGGCTGCATGTTCCCGCCCCTGTTCCTCGCCGTCCCGGTAAATGAGTTTTTTATCGCTCGGGTGGCGCGGACGCTTCTCGTGTACTCACAGCTTTCACAGTTTTTCCGGAGCGATGCCCGCCAGCCCGGCCTGGAGCAGCGTCGGCGCAGTGACGGCCCAGCAGGCCATCTCTCTCGCACTCATAGAGCGTCCCGGCCTCCGCAGGGGTGGAAATGGCGGGAAATAGCCGTCCTTAAACACGTAGACCTGAACTGCTGACTGCCATGTTGGCCTGGGGATCGGTGTTGGCGGCGTCGGGCGGCGGGGATGCTGGAATCCGGAGACCGTCGTGAAGTGGCCGAGGCCGGACAGAGGCCGAGGCCCACTAATAGGGTCGTGGTGGCGGCGCTCTGGCACGCCGGGAATGGCGAGGCCGGGGCAGGCCGAGCTCGGCGTGCATGTGGGGGACGGCCAGGTCGCGGCCAGCTCTGGGACTGGCTTGGCGGTCTAGGACGAGGTCTAGGACGGGGTCTGGGACGGGGTCCGGGATGACGGCGGTCGGGACGGACGCAACCACAGCACGCCGCACGGAGTCCCTCGACGGCCTCTCACATTTCATCCGGCCTGGGGGTGCCATAAATATACCCCCGCCGTCAAGCTCGCCGTCAGGTGGCCCCGCAGCTCCGCACGTGCTTCCCGGCCGCTGCGGCCACGGCCACCCCCTCGAGGGGCAGTGGAATTCGCGGCGGCCGTGCTGCCCTTGGACGGCGAGGCCCTTTGCCGCCAGGCCCTTGGTCTGCAAGGCCAGGCCCTTGGGCGGCCACCAAGGCGCGGGGCGCGGCCGTCGCGTGCGCCGACGACGGCGTCGTCCGGTCCGGCGCGGCCGCCGGCGCCGCCGCCTTGACCGCCACGCGAGGTGCGCGTCGTCACGCGAGCAGGGCGCGGCCGCGGCGCCGGCAAGGCGAACGCGAACGCCCCCACGGCCACGGCGGTTGGCCGAGTCGGGCCGAGTCGGGCCGAGCGTGGTGGGAATGACTCCAGCGTTTACCGCCGACGCCGAGGGTGTGGGCGGCGTGGGCGTGCCCGCCGGCGACGGCGCCAGGCCTGCCCCCGGGACCTCCGGCCTGATAAGAAGCGAGTCCCGGAGTAATAAGAATGGCGGACGGGGGACGAAGCCGGCGGCGATGATGACGTCACCGACGACGCCGGGCTGCCATATTGGATTCCGGCAGTAAAGAAGTCCCGCTTTGATAAGAGGAACTCGTCTAATTGTAGCAAAGACGCCTGTGCCGCCGCGGGGCTTGGCGGGGCTTGGCGGGGTGGGGCGGCGCCCGCGCTAAAACAAATTGAAAATGCTCCCGAATCCAATAAGGGGAGCTTTCTCATCCCGCCCAATCATTGTGCGCAACAGCGCGGCCCGCTTGGCCGGGCTACGACGGCGAGGACGGCGAGGACGATCAGCACCGGCACGCCCAGTGAGTCTCCGTCCGTCCGCGTCCGACGGCCGCGCGGGCGGTCCTCAGCGCACATTTGTTCACACTTAGGCGGAAAAAAGCTGCAGGAAAGATTTCCGGAGTGAGAGGGCGGCCATTAGTCGCACGTGGCGCGCGGGAGTGACGAAGACGGAGAGAGACGGAGGCCGGGCCGGGCTTTGGCGCCTGCCTCGCGAGGCGCGCGCCGAGGCGGCAGCAGCCGCCCGGGGGAATAAAAATATATCTATTTATCTCGCTTTAACAAAGGGCCGATGGCTGGGAAAGTTTTCCCCTCCCTGTCTGCCCCTTGGCTGCTCTCGGCTTCTTCGCGCCATTTTTTTTTGTTTTGTTTTTCCGTCGCGATGTTTTTGTTTGTCGGCGGCAGGTGGCGCAGTGCAGCCGTCCCCCCGGGGAAAAAGGGGGGGGGGGCGATCCGTGGTGAAGATTCGCCGGTCCTGGCGAATTCGCGGTGCCTCGTTACCGATGGAGCAGGTCCGCATGGGAGGCGGTCGCCAGACAACGGAAAACTGGTGGCGTCAGCCTCGACAGTGGAGCGCCACGCCGCGGCTGCCGCGCTGCGCCGTCACAAGGGGATAACGACTGCGTGGGTGCGCGAAAAAAAAAGCTCGATGACATAACGAGAGGGCGGCTGTCGGGAATCGAACCCCAGGCCCGGATCGAGCGACCAGTTCCCAATTAGTCCGACCTTGCATCCAACTGAGCCACCGTGACGCTGACGTCTGCCAGGCTTCTGGATTATTTCTTTCAGTGAGACAGACAGCCACAGAAAGAAGGGGGTGGGGGAGTGTCAGCATGATTGCCAGTCTCCCTCAACACCGCCCCGGCACTGGCCGGCACTGCCCCGCCGTCGTGCTGGCCGCGGCGGGCCCTCCCCACCCCATCGCCTCAGAGGCGGAGCATGGCGAAGCATGGCGTAGCCAGGGCGTAGCGGCTCGGTCGGTCAGTCGGCTTTGAGTTCGTTTTCATGTCCGCGTGCGTTTCGCCAACCCTGCTGCGGGTGGGGGCTATTCTGGGACGAAACACACACGCACACACACACACACACACACACACACACACACACACACACCGCCTCCTTCGCACGTGTGCAGCCCAAAATGAAATGCGTGCCCAGGGGGCGGGGGAATCTAAAACACGTGACTGATTTCAGACAGAACTTTCTTTCCTCTCTGCTCTGCTCTCCGTGTCCTGGATAACCACCTTCCTGTTGTACTCTTGCAAGTGTGCATGTGTGTGTGTGAGTGTGTCAGGGCGACTCGTTAAAACTGAATGGGACGCGGTGTGGCATGCTGTGCGCCTCAACTTTTGCTTTGGAAGTTTCAATTCGAGGGACACGCCCCCCGCGGGGCCACACGGGGCGCGGCGGGGCGCGGCGGGGCGCCGAGAGCGACACAGTGTGGGGCTAATTGTTTGGTTTCGAGTTTTCGCCGGGATCATCCCGCGTGTTCCAATCTCTGGAAGTGCGCGCCTCGGTCGGAGCCTCGGAGCCCTTTCCTCGGGGACACGTCGTCGCCGAGGCCGTCGGGGAGAGTTTTGGTCGCTCTCTCGCGCCGGCCGCCCTGCCACACGCACCTCGAGTGAGACGGCTAGCTCTCTGTTTTCGCAATCATGCAAATGGGCGGGGTATATTGATAGCGGAAGCGGTGTCGCCCCAAAGGAAGGAAGTTATTGAAAACGATGTTTTTCGTTTGTTGATATTCGTTTGTGTTTGCGTGCTGATTGCTTTCCGCGGAAGCGATTCGCCGTCCTGCTAGATTGATCGTACTCGATGAGTTCCGAAAAAAAAAAGAGAGTCAACTGCAGCCGGTCCGGACGTCAGAGTATTTTTTTCTCCGTGCTCCCGCCCCGGCACTGGGGCAATAACGGGTAAACGTTTGCTCGTCTAAAATAAACGATCCGCGGACTTCAACAAGTACTTTATCGCTCGTAGGCGGCCAATGGTTGGCCAGCCCGAAAGAAAAAAAACATTTGCTAGAAATGGCGAGGATGATGGCCGTCTTACAGGTGGACCAAGGACTCGGAGTAGAGATATCGACTGAGATATCGACAAGAGACGTGGTTTTGTCAATGTCCATTTATCGATTAATCGGAATTTCGCTGCTACTGAAATAACGCCCGCCACATGGGACGGCTGCTGCGTCGGAGCGCGTCGCCAGTTTCGAGAGTCACTCATCTGTTTTCGCCACCGGCCCTAATTCCCATTTCGCGTGGGAACGCCACCCGATACGCGGGGCGGGGCGGGGGGGGTGGGGCGGGGCGGGGGGGGCGGGGCGGGGCGGGACGCGTCACAAATCTCATTCCCGCGCTGGCCGGAGGCGGGGCGCGTCGTCGCATGCCATGATTCTGTTATTTCGCGATGGAGTGGAGCGCGGAGTGCCTGCATTGCATTTGCACCCGCCCGGGACGAGCCCCCGGGCACACCCTAATAAACTACAAATTTGAAATAGTACCAGAAACTAGCAGCGAGGAATCTCATTCTATTGAGCACCTTAATGTGTCTTTCGTGTGGGAATTTCAAACAGTTTTTTGATTTCCAAGGGACCCTGCTTTTTCACCTTGGTTTCAAAAAATGAAGACGAATGCAGCGTTGCTTCGGGACGGGCCCCCACAGTGCGGCGCTAGGAGCACTGACCCCAGTGTGTCATCCAATGCAGCGCAATGCAAGCGAGCCGGGCCGTGGCGAGCTGCCGAGCCTTGCGACCAAACGCGGCCGCTTGCGACCGCTTGCGACCGCTTGCGGCCGCTTGCGATCGCGCCGCGTTTACGACACAAATAGGCATCCGGTCATATCTGGAATTGATCTCCGGGGGCAGGAAATTGGACGGCTACATTGTGTGACCACTGCGACTCTGCGACTGCAGCTGGGCTGCCTGCGCTGCAGCTGTGTGCCGTGTGTTGTCATTGTATGCGCCACGTGTGTGCATGTGTGAGTGCTCTCGCTGGCGCAAGCGTGTGTCTGTGTGTGTGTGCGTGTGCGTGTGTGCGTGTGTGTGTAATCGGCGTATGTAGAAAGTCAGCATACCGGCTGCGGGAGTTATGTTTCAATGCGCGAAGCTGCGCTGCGCTTTTGTCGCGACTGTAACGCACACACGCCCTCACGCCGTCCATTGGTCCGTCCGCCTGTCTGTCTGTCTGTCTGTCTGTCTGTCTGTCTGTCTGTCTGTCTGCGTCACGCGCCCCTAGATGCCTGTATCGGTGAGTGGACACTCTTGTAACCGTGCTCCACAAGTGCCAATTTCCATTCCCCTTCCGAGGACCTTCAATTTTTATACCCCTGCCTTCGATTTCCATACACCACCAGGAGACCTAAATTCTGCGCAGTCCTTTTTTTTTCAGTCCGGAAGCGCGTGGCGGCCGTTGCGCCCGCTCGCTGGACTGTCATTTTGTCATCACGCGGCACCAGGCTGCACGCTGCCGGCACGCTGCCGCCTCCGCCCACACGTGTTACGTGTTCCGTCCTCTGGGTGCACTTGCCGCTGCAGTGCGCTGCGGTGCGGTCCAGCGGCCGGGCTGCGCGGCCTCTCCCACACTCGAGTGGCGCTGCCGGACCGCGCTGGACTCCAGGGCGGGAGGGAGCCCTTACTGCCGACGAAGAGGCCTCTGGTTAAGTAGACGTGCATTGACCCTTTTTGTTTTGTCTGTCTGTTGCAGGTGAGGTGATGGGCCGGAAATGCTGCCGCTGGAGGTGGAGGTTGGTGGCCAACTGTTTCCGGGCGCTGGTTTTCCGAGAGTGCGCGGAAATGCTTCTGAAAACCCACCGCCGGTGCTTTTATCCTCTTTCCTCGTTGAGAAACAGATTACGTCAAAAAAGAAATCGCCGAAAAAAAAATTACATCTGCGCCTTACAGTGGCGGGCCCATGAGACGCGGTGCGTCACGATGCCGGGCGGTTTGGCGCTCGGCTGACGTTCGGGACACGGGGAACTGTACTAAACTCTGTCGAGGGCTGCGGAATCGGATTGCCAGAGACCTCAGGACGCCCCGCCCCGCCACGCCCCGCTAGGCAGCCTGTGCACCGACCGGTCACAAAGTTAGCCCCGCCCGTCGTCAGAAACTGCTGAGCGCATGTCTCATCCCACTTGGCCTGCCTGTCCCCTTTTACACGCACACACACACACGCACACGCGCAGACGCAGGGACACGGGCCCTGGGCCTTCGACACGTGTGGTTCCAATTTATAACCCTTTCACCACCTGACCCTTCGGGAGGGCGACACCACGCGGCGACGGCCGCAGGGCCGCAGGCAGGGCCCAGGGCTTAGGGCCGAGAGTGGCCCTTTTGCCAGTGTGCGTGACAATGTGGCCCTCGCCTCGCCCGCCCTCGCCCGGGGCTCGACCCTTTCAGAGCGGCTGTGGCGAGCCGGTTGATTAGCACGAGCCGTGGCCGGTGGGGCCGGTGGCTTCAAATCCCGTATTTTTACAACGTGCCTTTTCGGTTCGCTCCACGCCAGCCCCTCCTGTGCTGAGCGCAGCGGAGCGGAGGAGCGCCCGATGGCGGCGGATAGGCAAACCCGCAGGACGCGCCTGCCAAGCGGGCGTGGCCGCACCGTGTAGGCGCCAACCACGGCGGCCAACTTCGGCGCGGCGGCGATTTTTCGTGGATTTCGGCCAATTGTGAGGACGGGGCAAGTTTGCCAGTAAATCTGTCTCCTCCTGACACCGCGGCGAGGCCACGACGTGTGTGTGTGTGTGTGTGTGTGTGTGTTGGCGATGTGTGAAATGATCGGGCCGAAGGCTTTCTTGGCCATGCCATGCCGTGCCCGAGGCCTGCCGGATGCGGGCTGTCGCGCGCAGTGCAGTGCAGCGGGCGCCGCGAGCAGAGCCGTGAAAGGGTGCTGCCCGCCCCGCCCGCCCCGCCCGCACAGCCGGCTTATCCGTATCCATTACATACAACAGTGCGAGGATTTCAGGGCAATGAGCTCCGAGGCTCGAGGCTCGGCAAAAGCAGCTTTCGGAAAGCCAGTGCAAAGACGGACCGATAATTTGCATAGTCTTTTTTCGCGATTTTTGTTTCGTCGCGAGTAAGGCTGTAAGCTCGCGCTGCGCTTTGCTGACCTCTCCTTCGCCCCGCCTAGCCCTGGCGAGCCCTGCGCAGGCTGCCGTTAATGCCCTTTGCGACGGCGAGGACGGCGCCCAGTGGGCCGCCCACGGCGGCACGTGGAACCCAGCACCACTCCTTTCGACTCCCCTGGATATTTGAAGGGCCGAGGACCGGGGCTGCAGGCTGCCCTCCCCGGAATCCACACGCCACACGCGAATATCCGGACCCGCCGCGACCCACACGCCAGCCTCTTCTATGAATATATCACACGCACACACCTTCACTCACACACACGAGACAGGGAAGGTGTACTAGGTTCGCTTTCGGCAGCCTTCACCACCTCCACCTCACCTCAAGGCGGATATTGCGGTTCGTAAACTTTGCGGCTCAAATCGCCCTTTTCGGCACGTGTGTGTTCGTGTGTGCGCGTGTGTGCGAATTTCCTTCTCTTTGTTCGTCGCCCTTTTGATGCCCTGGAGAAAGAATACATCTCAGTCTGGCCGCTGCTGGCGCAAGCACTCTGCGCTGGCGGTCGGTAATTTTGCCGGGTCGATACTTGTTGCCCCGAACTAATAATATCCCTGGCGGGCGGGGCAGCCGAGGACGAGGCCGAGGAGGTGCTGTGCTGAAGTGGAGCGTCTGGTCGCTGCTGGAGCGAGGCAGGCACGGCCAGCGCGGCCAGCTCGGGGCCCTCCTCGGAGGCGAACTAGACTTGCTGTAGTTTGCCAGGTGGCCAGCCCGGCACCCCCGGGACTCTAAAGCCCCGGGCGGCGACGGTGTGCTGCCCCCGCTGCCGCGGACCGCGGGGGTGCGAGAGAGAGAGAGGGAGGGAGAAAGGCTCCCGGGGGACTTGTAAGTTGCAGTTCGGCCCGCCTGCCCTGCCGGCCCCGCCGGCCCCGCCAGTCTGCTAAGTGGATTATTGTTGTGTCGCCGGCGCTGCCTCGCTACAGCTTGGGTTTCACCTTGTGGTCCTGCAGTAGGCAGAAGGCGGCCGAGATGGAGTTACTTCTAATCGGCTGCAGCGAAAGGCCTAGCCGGCCCGGCCGGCCAACAGACACGGCTTCGCCTTACCGACGTGACGCGCTCGGCGACACAGAATGCACCGATCATCAGCAAATTTCCGAGATTCGACCACTTTTTGACCAACTTTGGTCCCAAAATCGGTGCGGTCAAAGGCAAAATCGTTGTGGTCAACGTCTTCCCGATACAGGGCATGAAAGAGTAGGGTCTTAAGAATACTAGGACGTCGAGGAAGGCCTTTTACGGCGACTAGATTGGACACGGTGGCCACCCAAAGTCAGCAAAATCAGCAAATTTCCGAGATTCGACCACTTTTTGACCAACTTTGGTCCCAAAATCGTTGCGGTCAAAGGCAAAATCGTTGTGGTCAACGTCTTCCCGATACAGGGCATGAAAGAGTAGGGTCTTAAGAATACTAGAGCGTCGAGGAAGGCCTTTTACGGCGACTAGATTGGACACGGTGGCCACCCAAAGTCAGCAAAATCAGCAAATTTACGAGATTCGACCACTTTTTGACCAACTTTGGTCCCAAAATCGTTGCGGTCAAAGGCAAAATCGTTGTGGTCAACGTCTTCCCGATACAGGGCATGAAAGAGTAGGGTCTTAAGAATACTAGAGCGTCGAGGAAGGCCTTTTACGGCGACTAGATTGGACACGGTGGCCACCCAAAGTCAGCAAAATCAGCAAATTTACGAGATTCGACCACTTTTTGACCAACTTTGGTCCCAAAATCGTTGCGGTCAAAGGCAAAATCGTTGTGGTCAACGTCTTCCCGATACAGGGCATGAAAGAGTAGGGTCTTAAGAATACTAGAGCGTCGAGGGAGGCCGTTGGCCGCAACTAGATCGGACGCAGTGGCCGCTCAAATTCAGCGAAAACGGCTACTTTCGGAGATTCAATCACTTTTTTGACCAACTTTGTGACGTTACTGGTCGAAGCGGCGCGAACGTCTGGAAAAGGTGATTTGCCGGCCGAGGTCGCACCGCCCGAGTGCGCTCCCGCACAGAGAGCCCCGCCACCGGAGGAAGCGAGGGCGCCGCAGGTATTAAAACTGGGCCATTAAAACAAGTGTTTAATGAGTTTCTAACTTGTTGAGATTTTCATTTGCATATCTTGGCCTCCGCCCCCCGCTGCGTGCCGACGGACTTTGGGGGCTCCTCACGGTGATGGGCGGCGACCCCACTGGAAGGCCCGGAGGAATCCGGGGAAAGCCCCCCACTACTCGTGAGCAGCTTCCTGCGAGGGGCACGTTACTTTTTTTTACGATTACTGCATCACTGCTCTCATACCTGTCGCCGCCCCCCGTGACGGCGCATGCTGTGCTACGCGGCGCTAGGCGCCTAGCGGTCGGTAGGTTGGTACCACTGGCCGCCTCGTCCCGCGCGCGTTTTTCGCCGTAAACTTTAAGGGCTGGTAATGACGTGCCGGTTGGCCGGCCTGCCGCGGCCCGCCGCCGTAGATGGCGCTGCGATCGCGCGCCCGGCGTGAGGAGCACGGTGTGGCTGCTTTATGCGTCGTTGTGCTGCCGCTGAATGGCTGCTGCTGCTTGCTACCAGGACGCTGATCGCTCTGTCTCTCTCGCACCCGCGGGGCGCGCGTTCGGGACGGCCCGCGAGTGCGAGAGAGACGGACACAGTTGAGAATGCCGGCTGGAAACTCCGCGGCCGTTGTCTCTGATACGACGAGCCGTGCGTTTTTGTCGCCGCCGTAAAGCTGCTATTTATTCCGCTCCAGCTCCAGGGCCTCGAGGGCCTCGAGAGCCTCCAGGGACTGCTCCAGGCTCCAGGCCACTGGAATGGCCCGGACCTGACGGCTCGCGTCACCCCGGGCAGTCCGGCCTGGACTCTACCTGAACTGCACCTCCAGCACTCCCAGCGGCGCCGACCGACGGACCGACGGACCGACGTCCGCATACTTTGTTGTGGACACTAGACGCCGCTGTGTCGTTTAGGGCCGCCGGCCTCCGGGTGCCCCCGGCCCGTCGCTCGGTGCGCGACTTTACTTTTTACAGCCTCGGTCAGCTTTTCACCTGCGGGCGCGGGGCGGGGCGGCACAGCGGGGGGCTGACTGAATTTTCTTTTTTACGGTCCGCATAGCCACCTGACGCCAGCGTGCCTCTCTGCGACCTCTGGCGTACAGTAGTTGTTGCCCCCATGGCGCCCCGCGCGTGGAGGACCCCCGCCCCTGAAAAAAAAGAGTGGAAAAACGAAATAAATAAACCTGGCGGCGTGCGTCAGTGGTGCGCGGCGCGCGTACGACGGTCTGGGAGAGTGTTCCGTCGGTGATGTATCGCCCGCCAACCCCCCGCAGGCCCGGCCCGGCCCGCCAGCCAGCCACCCCCCGCGTTCCAGCAACCTCAGCCCGCCTCAGCCAGGACGACGACGACGGCCAAAGTAAGAGGGCGGGGCACGCCGGGGTTGGTTGAGCTGGCGCTCTAAAGCCCCGCGCTAGCGCCATTTCCGGGCCGCGACGAGGACGAAGACGACGACGAGGAGGACGGGGAGCGACGACGGCGACGTCACCGCGCTGCAATTTGAGGCGGTGACCTCACGTATTGTGCAACACGGGCCGTCGTCGTGGGCGTCGCGCCGTCTCTCTCGCACTCGCGGGGCCGCGGGGCCGTCCCGCCGGGGTGCGAGAGAGACAGCGAGTGGAGTCGGCAGGCGTCGCCTCGGCCGGAAGCAATTGCATTAGCATTCGCGCATCTCGGAATGCGGACGGATTACACTTGTAGTCCTTGAGGAGGAGGAGGAGGAGCCGCGCTGTCTCTCTCGTTGCTCTCTCGCACTCGCGCGGCACGCCGGCCGAGTGCGAGAGAGACAGACCGCTCTCGACTCGGCAGGAGGAGCCGCGGGGCTGGCGGGGCTGGCAGACGCTGGCAGCAGTGCGCGCGGGTAAAGTGCTCTAGTCAAAATTAAACCAAGAACGGCGTCAAAAGTTAGAGCGGATCCAGCGATCGAGTTTCACAGTCCGCAGGGAGCGCCTGCGCGCTGCGCACTGGAAGAAGATGCCGCCTTCGACCGCCGGATTTATCTCGTTTTCGGCGCTTTGGCCCGCCGCGTGCTCTTTGTCTTGTTTTGTTTTTTTCGCGCCATATTTACGGTCGGTGCGTATCCGGCGGCGCCGAGGGGCCGGAAGGGCCGCGGAGGGCGTCCTTCTTCTGCTCGGGTGGCGTTTGTCGCGCGAACGCCCCGCCCCCCTCTCTCTCTCTCCCCGCCTCCCCCCTCCCTCCCCTCTCTCTCTCCGGGCCGTTTGTATGGACAGTGCAGCGTGCATGTGGGTTATAGTTCCTGTCGTCGCCACGTGACGCCGCGCATATAACGCTCCGTACCCTTCACGGCCAGCAGTGCCAGCAGGCGGAAAAGGGGGGGGGGGCACCGCGAGTGGGAGGCGGCGCGACAGAAGCCGCGAGCCGTGCCAGCCTGGCCTGGACAGCCTGGACAGCCTGGACAGCACGCTGGACTGCCTGGAGTCCCCGCCCTACAGCCGCCGCCGCTGCCGCTGACGTCCTGCCGCACGGTCAAGACACATCAATCAGTTGCCATGGCAACCTGCACTGCCTCCCGGCAATGGAATAGCCAGTGTGGCGGTTGCGCGCTGCGAATACAACGCGAACATGAAACGAACGCTGCTGCACTGGAATCCAGTTGCCGAGGGGCCGACGGGGTCCGAGGGGGCGTTCCCGCGTGCCACCTGTCGTGCGTACAGTGGCGTGGCAAAGGATGCGGCAGTGCGCGATCGCCGGATAAGGTGCCAGTGTGTGTGAGTGCATGGGCAAGTGTGTGTGTGAGTGCATGGGCAAGCGTGTGCGCGGCCGGCGCGGCCGGCGTGGCTGTGGCAGTTGCCGAATGGCCCGAGGATGACTCACCGATTCGCTGGCGGCTCACGCTACGCCGCTCCTTGCAGCCTCGCCACCCGCCGGTCCGAACTCCAGTCCGGACATGCCGACGGCAGGCGCGGCGGTAGGCCGTCCCGCAACACAGTTGCGTCCGGGACGACGGTGCCCGTCTTGAGCTGCCAGCAGTGTGTGAGAGTGTGTGAGTGTGTGTCGTTCCCGCGGCCAGGCAAAGGTGGCCGTGCGCTCCGCAGCACCACCACCACAGCAAAGGGGCTGTTTCTGGTTTCCGAACAAGTCTCTCTCTCTCTCTCTCTCTCTCTCTCTCTCTCTTTGAGCGTCCCGCTCGGGTGCGAGAGGGACAGGGCGACGGAAGAGCACTGCTGCGTCGGAGCTCCGCTAGCGGTCGGAGTCTGCACACAGGGAAGGGGCGGCCGATCCATCACTCCCCTTTGGCAGGTCGGTAAGCAGGCCTCGGGTGTCGCGACGGCGCGAGACCGCGACACGGCGGCGGGGTGGCGAGGTCGTGTCGCCGTGCCCCCGACGGGGCCTCGGCCAGGGCTCGGGGGAGGCCTGGGGGAGGCCCCCGCGGACCCCCGGGCAGGTGACGTGTCGGGGTGTCGTTCGTTTCGGAGGCGCTGATGGGGCTGTCGCCGTCGTCGCCGTCGTCGCCGTCGTCGCCGAGCACGCGGCCTCCTCCCCCGCCCCGCCCCGCCGACAGGTCTTTTATTCATTCCATCGCCTAGGTAGGCATGCGCGGCGCTGGCGCGGCTCGGGTTTCCGTTGCATCACGACGCAGCACTGTAGGTACGCCAGTGCGCCAGCGTCGCCGCGCTTCGCCGCGCAGCAAAGGCATAGTGCGGCCCTTGGGTGCATGCAGTGTGTGCAATCACAGTGGCGCGGCTCGACGGACAGGTGCTTTTCAGCCAGGAAAAATTTAAAATAGCTGAAAAAATAAAATTGGAAATTATTGTCGTTTCCACCTAAAACTTGACGGGTGCCGGGTGGGTGTTGGGGCCGCGCGGGCCTCCTTTGCGGGCGTCCTGCGTCCCCGAGGCGGGCTCCACGACTAAGGACCTCGACTCCTCTCCACACTCCACCTGTACTGCGCGGTCTGGGCTCGGTCTCGGCCTGGTCGGCCTGGCGGGGCTGCCGCCGCGCTGCCGTGCTGCCGCCGGGGCCGCTGCCCTGGGCTGCCCTGGCCTAGTCTGGCCGCTGGAGCGTGAACAGGGAGGGCCGCCGCTGCCGCTAGCTCGGTAAAGTCAAGGATAGTCATCCGGCGCTCTTTTCCCTCCGACTCTCTCCTCACTGACCTTGCGCCGCCTTGCGCGCGGCCTCTCTCCATCTCTCTCTGCCTCTCTTTGGTCCAGCGGCGCTCCAAAACCGCTGTCGCGGGTTCGAATCCCGGCGCTGGCTGGCATTTTGGCCGTCCGTCGGTACGGTTGTGCGGTCGATCTGTCGGTACCGTCGGTACCGCTGCAGCGTGTCGTGTCGTGGATTCGGCGGGGCGGGGCGGGGCGGGGCGGGGCGGGGCGGGGCGGGGCGGGGCGGGGGGTCCTGTGTTGCCCCGCCGCGGCCCTGCAGGCCCTGCCATCGCCCTGCCATCCTCACTGCTTTACTGCACCGGGTAATTGTCCAGCCGAGCGTCATTCCAGGGCGTGGCGCGGCGCGGCGCGGCCGTCCGGCAACGCCGCGCGTCGCGGTGGCGGAGAAGGAGAAGGAGGCTCAGCAGGTGAAGGGCGGGAAGGGGGGCGGCTGTGTTTGGCCTTGGCGGTGCACTGCCGCTGCACTGCCGCTGCATCTACTGCACCAGGCGGTCGGACGGATGGACAGACAGACAGACAGACAGACAGACAGACAGACAGAAGGGCTTGAGGCGGCGCCCGATCCAGCATCAACACCATTGTCCCGCGGTGTGGCCTGCGCTGCCGGGGCTGCCTGCGATGCCTGCGTCGCTGCTGGAGTCGAGTTTATCACTTTGCCGTTCCAGCTCCAGTGGCCTGGCCGCCTGGAGAACAAGAGGCCGTCGTGCTCAGGCTGGCTGCAGCAGTGCCACTGGAAGTTCTGCAGCACACCAAAATTTAAAATATCTCAATGAAAACGAAACAACAACAAAAATCCAGAGATGGGTATTTGAACCGAGACACTTCGTGAGACATGCTGGGGGCCGTACCCACGAGGCCACTCTAGACCACAAGCGGGCATTAGTGGTGTACTCGAGTACGACCGGTTTGAGTCTCGCCGCCAGCGCACCGACTGTATGTTAAGTAAGGTTTGGACGCCGAGTTCGTCTGCCTCGGCACTCGCTGAGGGCCACAGTGATGCACTTAAAGTACTCTACTGACTAAAAAGTAAATAAATGTTAGTCTTTTTATTATTTTCGAAAAGTGTTCAAACCGAGTTTGTTTGATTCCACGCGCAATCTGCTGCGGCGGGCGATAATCGTCGGTTATTACACGAGATGCACTTCCTGCTTGGCATGAAATACCTCATTCGCAACGTTGTTCACACACACACACACACACGAGAGAGAGAGAGAGAGAGAGAGAGAGAGAGAGAGAGAGAGAGAGAGAGAGAGAGAGAGAGAGAGAGAGAGACAGACAGACAGACAGGCTGGGCGGTGCCAGGAGGAAGCCAAGGAGTGGCACCTCCTCCTTCGGCAGCCAGAGGCAATATCAACAGGCACTCCAGCAACCAGTCTCTCTCCTTATATTCGCAGTCGCTGTCTTGCTCTCTCTCTCTCTGCGCAGATTATAAAGGCGGATAAATAGAGCCGGATTAGAGCAACGGTGGCTGGGGAGAGAGAGAGACAACCTGATACGCAGGGAGTCACTTAAGGGCAAGGACCGTGGTGTGTGTCCTGGCTGGCGGTGTGGAAGCCATGCGGCGATGCAGGTCCCCTCCTCGAGCCTCGGAACAAAGGAGTCGGTGAGTGTGTTCCAGGTTCCAGGCTGGACTGTCGAAGCGCAACCAGTCCGCCTTGCCCCGCCCCGCCCCGCCCCGCCCCGCCCCGCCTTGCAGCAGCTGGCCGCGCGGGTACTCGGGTACTCGCCGGACACTGACCTCCCCCCTCCCCCTCTCTCTCCTTGCTCCCCGGTCTGGCCTGCGCACTGTGATGCAAGTCTTTGCTTCTTTCTGCTCGTTTTCGTGCAAAAAGGAAGGATGAGGCTTTGCGGCCAGGACCGGCCGGCCGCCACCGCCGTCTCGCCGGCCAGCCAGCAGCACCGAGCAGCACGGCGTCGTCGCGGACCTGCACAGCAGTGCTGCTGAGTCCATTGATTGGCCCGTCTTGTCGGGGATCGCGAGTGCACCGCCGCGGCGCCGTGACCCCCGGGGGAGGTGCACGACGGCGTGCTCCGCTCCGCGTCCCTAGTGCTGCAAAAAATAAAACAAGCTAAAAAACGAGGACCGCGTGACGCGCTGCTTGCTTCGTTTTAACGACGAGCATTACTGGCGCGGCATTTGCATACATCACCCCCCCCCCCGAATGCTCCCACTGCACTGTTATGCAGTCCGTCCGTCATGCTTCCTCTCTGCGCGGAGCGAATTATAATTAAAATAAAAACCGCGGGGAGATATGGGATTTGTGTTGTCGGAAAATGAAAATCCTCCTCCACGCGCGTTCGTGCGGCCGGGCCGACCGGTACTCGAACCCACAACCCACGCCGCCGGCCGCGTTTACACGTGACACCGCGTGGCGGCGCGGCGTGGCGCGGTGGCGAGGCCTGAGGTGCCCCGGCGAAGACGAAGGCGACGGGTTGCCCAGCCGGTTTGTTCCGGGCCCACCGACGGGCCAGACAAAGGGAGGCGATTGGGCAGCGCCGGGTCCCTCGGGAGCGAGAGAGACGGAGAGAGAAAGAGTCCTCCACGTGGGAGGTACCTCTGTCAAGGTAGCGCCGGCACACCGTAAGGGCACGCCGGCAGCCTCCCCGGCCGAGGAGCCATCGAGGTGAAGTGGAGTTTGGAACAGCCAGGCTAGTTATTGGATGCGGTGGCGCAGTGGCAGGGCCGGCAAGGCGGCGGCGGTCGCTTCCGAGGAACTGGAGTTCGCTTTGGGGACCGAATATTATTTTGTTCACGAATCGCGTGGAGTGCAGTGCAGTCGATGGCGGAGGACCCATTGAAGGCCCCCGGGATTTTGAAATGGAGTCGACGCAGCCAACGCTGACTGTGAGAAATCGGTGCTGTGCGCCGCTCCGTCTCTCTCGCTCCCCCTGCGGCACCGCTGCGGGACGGCCCGTGAGTGCGAGAGAGACGGGGCGAGGGCGGAGGCAATCATTGGCGGCACAATGGGGGACGACGACGCCTACCTCGCCGGGGGCGTCGCGGGCGTCGCTAGGCGCCGTCAAACACGTCGCCTGCGTCAACAGGAGTGCCATGCATAGCGCCGTGCACGCCGGGCGCGTCAGCCAAGACGCGGCGGAGTGGGCCTTCCGTGCGTTCACGCCAGCAAAATTAAATTATAAAAAAAACAGCAGGAAAAAAAAATCACTCCCACTCACGCGCACACTCACCGAAAAAAAAAAAAAATACTGACTTTCGTTGGGAGTCGAACCCGGGACATCGGGCCTGGAAGTAGGGCCGTATGTATCCGTACCGACCTGCGCTACACCGCCACATGAATATATGAAAGGTGTAGCCCCGTGTTGGCACAGGACCGGGGGGGTTCAAGTCGAAATACGCAGGCCCGGGTTCAAACCGCCGCCATTCCTTTTTCTTTTTTCCCCTTTGCTCCCCGCGCATATCGCTCGGCGCGTGTGTACCGTGTGCCAAAGGTACATGCGCGTCGTCCGTCGCCAAATATTTGAAGGGCAGGAGGGGGAAGTATTGTGCGCCGCGGCGATCGGACGGCCAGACAGGCAGGCAGACAGACAGACAGGTGCGGCGTGATGGCCCCGAAACTGGATCGGCCCTGCGCCATCCCGCGCCTTCGAGCGCCGCTGAGGCGGACGGGACGATCGCGTTGTATTTGCTATTCAGTACTACTTCGCCAGTCCGTGTGCCGCCGTGCCCCGCGCAGTGGGCCAGGAGACCGGCGGAGGCGGCCGGAACCCCGGACGAGTTTCGAGCTCCAGAGTCGCTAAATGGGGCTCGAACCGAGCGTGTGACCCCACCAATGGTCTCCTCTTCGAACGAGGAATCCATTGATGGGGTCACACGTTCGGTTCGAGTCCAATTTAGCGACTCTGGAGCTCAAAACGCGTCTGGAGTTTTTGACCGCCTGCACCGGCCTTCTGGCCCACTGCGCCCCGCCGTGCTGCGATGCAGGGTGTTCGATGCGGCAGAGGCAAAGCGGGCAAGGCGGGCAAGGCAATGACGGCTGCCTTTCGCTTGTTCCAGGTTGGTGCTCGCCTCTGCTCGTCCACTTCCCGAGCCCGGATTGGGATTGGGATTCGGCTTGGCAGCGGGGATGATGGAGATGACGGGGACACGGCCCGCGACCTTTGCCAGTGTGGCGCCGAGGTTCGCGACGGTCGGGACGGTCTCGGCCTCCCCGGCGACACGGCGCTGCCTGCGCTGCATATCGCGGCGACGACCCGCTCCCATGCGCTCGAGGAGCTCCGAGCTCCGTCCGAGCAATTTAACAATTTAACCCTTTCTCTGGCTGCTCTGCCGGCGTGCGATTCCGCGATCCCCGCGCGTCGCCAGGGAGGCCGTGCCTCGCCGTGCCTCGAGGTGGAGGGGGGGGGGGGGCACTTTGAAAGTCACAGGCGGAAGGAGACTCTTGGCTTACTTGAACAGGCCGTCGGTGATGGGGCCAAAAGCGAAAACGCCGCTTGCAAACTTTTATCAGCCCGCTTCGAGGTCCCCCACCCCCACCCCTCTAGCCCGGGTGCCTTGTGACCTTCCTTGCGCGGGGGTGTAATGCACTGTACGCGTGCACAGCGTGTACAGTCACTCTCGCCAGTGTCGCGACGGCGAGCCGAGGCAAGCCGAGCCGGCATTCCAGAGTGTGGTGGAGACTCGTAAAGAGCGACGCGCTGACGCTCACGGTGGCGCTTGCGGCGGCGAGCGTGTCGCTCGAGGAGGCCCTTGCGGACGCTTGCACTGTGGCGCTTGAAGCGCTTGCAGGACTCGCGGCACTGTTGCTGTTGTTTTCACTGCCGCGCTTCACGGCTCTCAATTCGACCTCTTTCATCGCACGGGAGCGTCGTCGTTTCAACGCTCTGTCTCTCTCGCACCCTCACGGGCCTCCCCACGAGCGCGAGAGAGACGGAGCGCTGTTCGGACACCGCTGGGAACACATGCGGCGTTTTCCATACGCGCATCAACCTGACAGCGGCCGTGGTCAGCAACCTCTCCTCCCCCGCCCCTCTCCTCCCCCTCCAACTCCCCCTCCCCCGCCCCTCTCCTCCCCCCTCCAACTCCCCCTCCCCCGCCCCTGCACATTAAATATACGGCGCTGCATTTAACAAGGACCGAGATGTGTCGCGTTTTAATGAGTCTCTGCCAAGCGGCGTGTGGAGTAGCACACGCGCGCACTCACACACGCACGCACACACACACATACACACACACCACGCCGAAAATGCAATGATTACTACGCGCCCTTAGTGAAAGTAATTTGTCGCGCGCTTCGTTTTCTTGTCTTTTTCGTTCGGAAAACGAGGACGAAAATTAAGCGGCACTCAGCCAAAATTAATTGTTATACGACGATAATTACAGTCATTATGAGGAGCCGACGCGAACCACTAACCTTTATTCCCGAAACCGCACGCCTCTACCGACCACGCCAGGCGGACGTGCAGCCGACGCGGACACGATAGGCGCGACAAGGCGAAAATGTTTTTAAACAACTCCGGAGGCGGTGGTTCGCACCCAAGTCACCGCTTTCGTTTGCGTCTCACGCTGCTGTTTGCTCTTTCTGTTGTTCTTGTTTTTGCTGTTGGCAAAAAAAAAGGCGCGACGCTCGCCGCAATCACGTCTCGCGGCGTTCACGTCGGCGGGTGCGGTTTTAATCGCGCGCCAAATTCAAATCTCGGGTCCGTAAGGTGACGTACGTGCCGCGACGGGCGGACGGACAGACAGACGGACAGACGGACGGACAGACAGACGGACAGACAGACAGACAGACAGACAGACAGACAGACAGACGGACTGAGTCATGCCGCGCAAAGCGATCGGCCAGGTAATTGCCGCTATCAAAGCGTCAACGTGACATCACCTTGTCGTACTTGCGCGGCTCAAAGTCACGAACCGCCGCGGGAAAGAGAAGACTTCCCAAAAAAAACCCAAGAAAACAACGAGTCGGAAATGAAAATGGCACGTTTTCTGGTGTAGGTCGCGGCTCGTCTGTATCGAGCTTTCGTCGGGCAGACGCGTTTTGTTTGGGCCGCGCGGCCACGCCGCCGCCACGCCACGCCACGCCACGCCCCCCGCCGCGCACCGCGCGCTGAAATAGAAACAGACTGCCTGCGGTTCGCCGGGTTCGCCGCCTCGCCACGGAGAACACCTTTACGGCGGAGGGGCGCCGCCGACCCGACCGCCACGCCGCCACGCCGCCACTCCCACGCTGGCTCGGCGGCGTCGGAGAGAGAGAGGCACTTTTGGGCTCGGAGTCAGTCGCGCGCGGCCGAACAACCATTCCGGACAATTCCGGGAAACGACGTGTTGGATGCTGCGGCGGTCGAGGCGGCCGAGGCGGCCAAGCGGCGGGTCCAGCGCTGTGGAGGAGGAGGAGGGGGGGGGGCGAAACACGCGGCAGGCTTCCGGGCCCCGCCTCTGATCGGGCCGCTCACCTTCGCGACGACGCCCCCCCCCTCCCCTCCTGGCGGGTTCGGTGTCTCGTCTGCAAGCCGTCTGGCCGGCCAGGATCGCCGGCACCGCCCGCTGGGTGCCGCTGGGCCGGGCGCCGAGCAGGCCATGGGCTGCCATGGGCCTGGCGGTGTGCCCACACTGCCCACAGCACAGTCCGCAGCGGCTCGCCACGGCCCGGCTAGCGTGGCCGGCGGGCCGGCGGAGTGAATGGCCGGGGGAATGCACCACGCCGGCGACCCGACCGCGGCCCATGGACCACCACCCTGACCACTGCGACGCGGCGGCCGCCCAAAGTCACGCGAAAACACCAGTTCCAGACACGCGTCGCCAACAAAAGCGTTCCATCGCCGCCTCTCTCGCCTGCACTGTTAATTGCCAGCAAATGGCGAAGTGGCGCGAAGTGGAGAGGGAGTTCGGGAGCATTCCGCGAGCGTGCCGGGGAGGGGAATTTATTGCCTTATTCGTTGGCCTGCGTCGGCCTGCGTTAGTCCGGACGAGTGTTGCCGTCTCTCTCGCACCGCTACGCCGCTACGCGACGCCCCGTGCGTGCGAGCGAGACAGAGCGACGCCGCAGCGGAGAGCGCCCGACGTGCAGGCAACGCGCTCGACGGGCCTGCACTGCTGCGCGGCTGCTGCCTACCTCGCAGGCGCTCTGGAGCGAGGCGTGCTGCTCTCCCTGCGAATAAGCCTCAGCCTCGCGGAAGGGGACGTTATTCACACGCGTCGTTGAGGGTGCTCGGCGTTTCGAGGGCGTGGCTGAGAGGGGGTGGGGGGCCCGGAGCAACTTGGACTTGCTTTCCACGTAGTGGCCCCGGCGCCGCGCCCGTGGCCAGACATGGTTTTTCTTTTTTCCTTTTCCCAGTGGCGGAGCCTCCCCGCCCCCCGGCCCGGCCCGGCCCAGCCGATGCCCAGGTAACGTTCGGGTAAGCGAGCTGACTGCCAAGGAGACGGGCCTCGGAATCGCCCAAACGGCCGGCTATATAGAGGATGTTGCGCGAGCGGCGGATCGCGACTCCGTGGCGTGCCTTGCAGTGGCGTGCCTTGCAGTGGCGTGCCTGGCAGTGGCGTGGCGCGCTGATTCGGTCACGTCGCTGGATGTGATTGTCTTCTGCCCCCGCGGTTTGGTGACTCCAGCCTGCTTGGTCTCATCTCTATCTCTCCCTCAACCCCGCAGCTCGGGATACACGGCTCACCTTCTGCCCGTCCCAGACCCCAATCTCCTTTTCTCAAAAATAAAATGATGAAAAAATTACTTATTTATAAAAAAAAGTTGACGCGGGAGCAAGGTAAGTCGATTTGGCGAGTAAACAGACGTTTCCTTATCAGTTTCTGTCCGTCCTAATATTTCCCCGTGAAAAAGAAGGCCGCGGAAATATCGGGGCTCTCGTCGCGAGGAAGCCTGCCGAAGCAGCCCCAGTTCTCTTTTTTTTTTCGCGTTTTCCGCTTTTACGTCCGTACCTTGAAAACGAAATGTTCGGTTTACGAGGAAACGGGGACACTCATTTTTTCCCCCCGCAAAAAAGTCGTCAAAATTACCTTGACTATAAAACCGTGATGCTTGGGAGGGCTATGCGCCGGCTTGGTGGGCCGGCGTAGCTCGTGTGTGGTAGAGGGCCGACGCGGCGGCCCCCGCTATAAATAGAACCCCCTGCAAAACGGACCCCCAACACACACAGACGCACATTCACACACTCGCCCTCACTCACACTCGCGCACGCTGACGACGGCGAAGGGATTTGTAGCCGCGTGCAGCCGCGTCCTTTGAATGCGTGGGGCTAGGCGCCGCATTCATGCAGGGCTCTCAGAAGAATTGGAAACGCCCCTGCAGAAAAAAAAATGGAAAAAAAAATATTGAAGAGTGCAGTGTTTGAACCCGGGACCGTGACCTGCTTGAGTTTGTTTAGGCAGGCGCCTCCTTGAGGCAGCGCGCAGCCCCTGCAGGCCGCCACCAGCAGCGGCCAGCACTGCTGCATGTGTGTGGCTCCCTCCCCCACCCCCTGTTTGCCTGCACGACTTTGCCACTCCCGAGTTCACCGCCCCCCTGCCGGGCATGCCGGATGACTTGGCAATCAGTTGGACAAACTTGCAAATGCGTGCTTAACCCCCGCGAGCGCGCGCGTGTGGCGGGACGGGGTGAGCGGGTTTATGTTGCTTGTTCGCCGAATCGCCTTTCAGATTTCGCGCTCCACTCCCCATCCCCCCTCCCCCCCTACAACGCTCCCGAAATGGCCGACTTTCTGGCGTGAATACCTGCAATTGGAACGGCAAACAAGCGTTTTAAGTTTTTTTTTTTTTTTTTTTTGCTTTGGGTGGTTTTGCATGGCGAGAAGTGGTGCGAGTTGAGCCATTCATCGCTCTCGTGTGTGTGTGCGCGCGCGCTTGTGTGTGTATGTGTGTGTGTTTGTGTGCCTGGCATTCCTCTGTGGTGTTCGCGGTGGATTCAGGTCATTGTGCAAGTGTAAACATTGCCGCGGCTCGCTCGGACGGTGGCGCAAGTATAAACGCCCCGAGAGAGACTTGAACCCACGTAGTGCGGTTTTGAAGACTGCGGAGAGCACCGTTCCAAAAAGGAAGATGTTTTCCTTTTTCCTCGCATTTCCGCGTTGTGCCCATTCTGGCGACATGACTGAGGCTGACTGCACCAGCTGCTTGTAACGGGGTTAGTTAGTGTGATACGCCGGGCCCGCTTCACACTCTAGTGGCGGGGCGGTCGCATGGCGGTCTGTACGCCGTCAGTGGAATTAATTATATCTCGTTAACGCGGGGGCCAAGTTATTCAGTAGTTTGCGCGCGTGTGTGTGGGTGTGTGTGGGAGTGTGTAGTGGCGGCGCGGGACCCGACGGGGCTTTGCAAAGTGGTATAAAGGGTTGAAGGGTGGAGTGGGCCGCCTAGCCTCTTCCTGCTGCAGACTCCGACTGCTCCAGCCAAGGCTCCAGTGCTGTGGCTGGCTGGCTGCCTGGGCCGGGGCTTGGTTGTTGCGCGGTGGCCGCGGGAAATCTACGGAGATTAGTCCGCAGGCTGAGACTCAACTTGGTCGCCCTCTGTCTCTCTCGCACCGCCGCGCTGCGCCGCGCAACGCCCCGTGGGTGCGAGAGAGACAGACACAGGGACCGAGTTGACAGCCTCGCTTGCGATGACGCCGTGGGTAATTAATGACAAGTTTACCTGGCGGTGAATCTCGCAGCACTCTCAGGTGGGGCCCCCTTTGGCCCCCGGTGAGCAGGGTCTTCTTTCCTGCTTGAGCAGGGTCTTCTTTCCTGCTTGAGCAGGGTCTTCTTTCCTGCTTGAGCAGGGTCTTCTTTCCTGTTTCGCTGTTTAGCGCGTCCAGCGCGATGAAACATTCAGGAGGCCGTCTGCTGTTGGTCTAGCACTGCCTGTGCTGCTCCGGGGCCGTCATGGGGGCGTCGCCTCCACCAGCAAAGTGCATGCCAAATGAAGGTCCCTCGCAGCGCCCTGACCCAGAGGTCCACGCGGTCCTTGGTGGATCCTGCAGGGGGCGGGGCCAGGCGGGACCAGGCGGGGCAGGCCGCTCTGGTCAGGGCGGTGGTGGGCCGGCCGGGCGACCTCGGAGCAACCTCGCCTCGTTCGGTTCACTTGGAAATGCTAATGCATTCCGGACCACGCCACGCCACGCCATGCAGGTCAGTGGGGCTGTGGGGACAACCCCCGCCCCGCCAACGCCGTCACCTCCAAGGAAAGGGGGCGATGGTGATGGTATTTTTCAATTACCTGGTATTTTTCAAGTGGCAGTTGGTACTTTTCAAGCGCCACCTTGCATTTTGGCAAGTACTTGCGCAAGTGCACGTGGTCTGATCCGTCACCGTGCACCGCCCTGCCGCCCGCGGAAGTCACGGTGTGTTGACTCCGCAGTCTTGGGCCACCCCGCGTCGCCCCGTGTGTGTGTCAGCGAGAGGGAGAGAGATCGATGTGCCCGCGAATTTAAATCGCAGCCAGAACCCCGTCCTCCGCGGCAAGCAGAGCGACAGAGACGGGCGAGAGAAACCTCTGGCTTTCTCCGGATACAGACACCACCGCACCTCTGTGGTTTTGGTTGTCTTATGAATGAGGGTCGCACGGCGGCGGCCCGGCGGCAGTTTGAACAGCGTCGCTCCGTCTCTCTCGTCTCGCGCACCGGGACGGCCGGGACGGCGCGCCTCGTGAGTGCGAGAGAGACAGAACGCGGGAAAGGGGCGCCGTATTTACGCTGCCGTGCCGTCGCGGTGCTGTGGGTTATTCATCATTGAATACAGGGAGCGGGGCGGTCGGGCGGCAGGGAAGGCCCAGGGAGGATTCAATTTGCGAAGGTTCCTTGCAACGAATAATTTGAGCAGGCGGCGGGGCGGGGGCGGGGGAGAAACTGAAGGTGAGTGTGTGACGAGACAGGAGGGGCCCCCTCTCCCTCCCACTCGTGGGACGTCCCCTGTCGGACCGCTGCGGCGCGAGAGGGACGGGACGACCCGGGCCAGGCCCAGGCTCAGGGGGCGCTCGAAGCGGAGGCTGCAAAATATCAGTGGGGGCCGCAAAAGCGCAAAGCGCGGGCCATTTGAATAGGCAACGAGTGGAAGGGGAGGGTGTGGCGTATGGAGGGACGGGGTCTGGTCTGGGCCCTGCCTGGCAGTGCCTGGCAGCGCCTGGGCCATGAATGGAATAGCAATCTGGCCATCCTGCCGGTAAAAAAGGAGTCGAAGGAGTCGAAGGAGCCCCCCAAGGTGTGGCCAGCTTATACCTTCAGTGCGAATTAATTTTAAGACGAAAATAAACGGGACGACGAAAAGGAAGAAGAAAATAAGAGGAGGAGGAGGGTGATCGGCGGAATCGGAAAACAAAAAATGAAGCGGCAACAAACTTTTGGAAAAGTTATGACTGAAAAGGGGGCGAAGACGAGGAAAAAATGAAAATAAAAGTGTCTGCAGTGGTGGTTCCTTAAGTGCAGGCGGGAGGCCAGTTTGACGGTGTACCCCTTGAACTCGGCCGGCGGGGCGGGGCGGGGGCGGCTGGCACTCTCGAAGAATATTAATTGCGGCCAGCCATCGATAGGGGAGGGGGCAAGGCGAGAAATTGCAAGCAACTTCATCACTGTCTTCGGGGAGGATCCACCCGCCCGACCCGCACTGCGGAGGGACACTGTCAAAACTTTTCAAATATTTTTCTTGTGGAGGGGGAGTGCCCGCCAAGTGGAAGTGTTTGGAGGCCCGTGCGTGTGCTGCTCGTGTGACAGAGCTCTCTCTCTCTCTCTGGTCCAGTGGACGGGGCGTGCCGGACGCTTGATGTCCGCGTTGGCCGCGTTTGCTTGTTTGATGTGTTCGTTTGTTCATTAACCGGCCTGCGCTCATTCGCCTGCTCCGGCCTGCTCGCTGTGCCGGCCTGCCGGCCCATTCTGTCTCTGTCGCACTCCGGGCGCGTGCCGCAAGGCCGCAGTGGTGCGAGAGAGACAGAGGACATGTGGCTGCTGGGACGGGGAGGGCCGGTCACGTGTCCGCACCCTTAATACGCATTCCGCACCACGCCCGGCCACGCCCGGCCCGGGAATGGATTAGCAGTCGACACCTTGCCACGGGAGGGAGGGAGGGGGAGAGGGAGGGAAGAGCGGCTAACTCGACCCCCGCCGGCCGCGCCCTGATTGGGAGAGCCGCAGAGGGAAAACAAGGCCGAGGCTCATCAGCACAGGTGCGAGCGTGTGTGCGAGAGAGAGAGGGAGAGAGAGAGAGACAGAGAGAGGGGATTGAGATGTGCCAGTGGGGAAGGACGCTTGACGCGTGAGGCTTTGCTCCGCCCCCCTTTTCCTCGCGTGAGCATCAAAAAGCTCAAAAGTGCCTCTCGGCTGGCTTTTTCATTCATACTTCATTAAGCGCGACAAGTGTCGAAAAAAAATTGTTGAAAAAAGTCCGCCAAGAAACTGCACACTTTTTCCTCCTTCTGCTGAAATTTTTCTAAGTTTCGAATTTGGCTGGTGACGGGCGGTGTGAATCCGGGGCGTCCACTGTAATGACTTGGAGGGACGGGGGGTCGTATTAGTGGCGCTGGTTTCGGCCTGCCGCCCTGCGCATCCCAGTTGGCCCGTAATCAATCCCACCATCCTTTCATTGTCAGCAGTCCCTTTGACCCCGCCCGGCCGAAGTGTGGGCCGGGGACTCGGTCGCGCTGTCTCTCTCGCACCCCACGGGGGGCTCGCTGTGAGTGCGACGGGGACAGCGCGACGGCCAGGGCGGCTCGGCCCGGTCAAAGGGATGAAGGTCTGATCCGCGCCGCGCCGTGCCGCGCCGTGTCACCGCGCTGTGAATCGCTAAACCGCTGACGTGGAGCAGCTCGTCAGCATCTCTGCCGCGCTCTGTCCCTCTCGCACCCCCGCGGGCCGCCCCACGAGTGCGAGAGAGACAGAGCGACGAAGATCTGTTTGGAATGAGCCGAGCCGCCTGCTGCTGGTGCTTGGGCGCCAGCTCGGCGTCGCGACGCGTCGGCGGCGTCCCGTTGGTCGCACTGTGCGTCTCTCTCCTGCACGTGCGCGCTCGACTTGTGTTTTTTCTCCCCCCCCCTCCCCCTCCGGACGCGCGTAATCGTCCGTCCGCCCCCGCGATCTGCGACGCGGCTCCTCGCTGTCTCACTTGGTGCGAGAGAGACAGAGGCCCGGCCAATTGTTTGACGAGGGCTGCGACGCGCTCCCTCTCTCTCTTTCTCTGATGTCACGCTCCGACACTCAACCCGGCCCACGCCACCCCACTGGAAAGTGCCAAAGTGCAATAAGTGTTGTAATTACCGAGGCGCGCGCCAAAGCCGCCGGGGTCGTGATGGTGGTGGCGGCGGCGGTGGCGGCGAACCAAAAAGTTTGCCGATTTGGCGCGCACTCCGGTTGGACGCGCCGTATGCCGGCACTGCTAACAGGTGCCCGCCGTGCCCAGCGGCCCGCGGTCGCCCTGCCTGCAGAACACGATCAACATGATGAGCAAGATGAACAAGGTGAAAAAGATGAAGCAGGTGAACAAGGTGAACAAGGTGAACAAGGTGAGCAAGATGGGCAAGATGAACAGAGGAAGACGCGCTGCGGGCAAAAACGAATCGCCGTCCTTTGTTGTGTTTGCCTGGGCACTGCTTCGCTGCTTGTGTGGGCTGAGGGCTCCGGGCTCCAGAGTTGCGCATCCAGGTCAGTGGAACTGGAGCTGGAGGGCCGCAGGGCCCAGCGCGCTGACCGGGGCGCGGCGGGGCGGGGCGGGGCGGGGCGGGGCGGGGCGGGGCGGAGCGCACGCGCGCGTCGAAACTCGGCGGCGCGGCTTACTGAGTACAGCAACATGAATGGGGTGATCCTGGAGTGATTCCCCTAGGGGACGCTGTCGGCGGCACAGGAGGGGGCGGGGTGCCCCACCCCCCTTTTTCGCCGTCAGTCTCAGCGACTCTTCCAGGACGCCCCGTTCCGTCTCGTGCACAATTTAAAGCGTCCCCCGGGGGCCGGGCCGGGCCGGGCCAGGCCGGGCCGGGGGTTCACTGCTTTCCTTGGCTCGGACCGCCTGCCCGCCCGGTCGGCCGCAGAGGACGCCGCCACGCCGCCGCTCCCCCTGCTTTATGTAAAATTCGAGCCGACGCCAGCAGCTACTTGTGGAGACGGTTCTGCGCGGCCACGCCGCCGTCCTGGCGCGGTCGCACACAGACACACAGACACACACACACACGGGCAGGTAACGAGATCGCCGTTTCAGCAGTCTGTATCATTCCGACGGAGCGGAGGGACCAAGCCGCGGCGAAGGGCGAACGTGGCGAGCAAGGCGAGCAAGAGCAAGGCGGAGATGTCTCCTCCTAGAGCACCACCACTCGCAAGACTCGGCTGCCGACTAGACTCCCCTCACCACCTCTCACAAATTTCCTTCTGCTAAAATATCCAGAAAAGCAGCGATTTTGAAGGATGGCCGAGCGCACTGGTGCACGCGTGGGGTCACACGTCCGGTTCGAGTCCTGTTCAGCGCCTCTGGAGCTCGAAACGCCTCCAGCGGTCTTCTGGCCCACTGTGGAGGGACACCCGCGTAATGCAAAGAAGGAGAACGGCGGCAAGGCCGTCAGTGTTTCCGCGCGAACTTCCGTAATGAGAGGGTGAAAATTTAATGAATACGGAGGCAGCCGAACTTGAAGGAGTGGCAGTGCCGTGGCGTGGCGGTGCCTGGAGGTCCTGGACTGCCGCTCGGTGCTGCGAGGCCTGCGAGTCCTGCGATTAGTGGGAGTAGCCGGACTGTTTGGCCACGCAAATGGCTTTGCTCAGGGCCGGGCTGCGGACTGGGCTAGCTGCCCCCGGCCTTGCGCTCTGCGTGTCCGGGCCACCCTGGGCCATCCTGGGCCGTCCTGGGTCGGCCCCGGCTTAGCGCCTGCCGATGCCCAGATACGCGACTCGTGCTGAGCTTCGCATCCGAGGGGTTAGCCGACCCGAAAGCTAGCAGCCTCGGCCCGGCGCGCAGCGGTCCGGGTTCCTCTCCCGCTGACGTCCCGTTCTTTGGTTTCGGGTCTTCGAGCGAACCGCTGTGATGCTGCCGCCGTGTTCCACCCAAGACGCACCGCGCTGTGCGAAGCTGCACGCCCCTTTGAGGGATTTGCAAACAGAAAGACCAAACCCGACTCCACACCGGGCTGGCGGGCTGGCTGAGAGTTTAGAGTTTCTCTAGAGCGACCTTTCGCTCCGCAGCGCCTCCGAGATCACTTTTCTTCTGCCAAGGACGCGATAGATTTCCCGGGAAGGCATTTCCGCCTCGGCCGCCCCGCCCCGCCACGCCCCGCCCTGCCGTGCCTCCCCGGGCGACGCCGTCGTAACCTATCGCCCGATTGTCTGGAGCCGGTCCCGAAACAATTAGACGAAAAACAATTATCAGCAATTGTCCGCTCCCCCCTCCCCTCCCCCCTGCCTAGCTCCTCGCTGACCGAACAGGCTCGGAGCAGCCGAGCCAGCGGAGCCAGCCATGGCCCTTCCATTGTGCTGTCAGAGCATTTGCCTCGTGTGTGGATGTTTGCGCGTGTGTGCGTGTGTGTGCCGAGCTGTCACCAGAGCCATCTTGTGTCTGTCTGCCCGGCCCTGCCGCCAGCTACTCTGCGAGCACTCTGCGGGCTTCGCGCCGCTTGGCGCTAGCTAGACAGCAGACCGATTCCGAGAGTCGCTTTCGTCGCTCTGTCTCTCTCACACTCGTTGGGCGTCCCGCCGGTGCGAGAGAGAGAGACAGACTCTCGCAATCAGTGTGCAAGACGCGGCAGCTCGACTTGTCCGGCTGGCGGTGCGGTTACTTCGGCACTTACACTCGAAATCCAGTACACTGGGGCGAGACGCGGCCGGCCGCCGCTCAGTCTAGATTTACTTTGTCATTTTCTCTCGGCGCCGCCCCGCCACTGGAAGTGGAATTTCCGGAGCGGCAAAGCGGCAAAGCGCTTTTAAAGCGGTGCTGACAAGGCGAGCTTCCGGCGCGGCGCGGGGGCGACGGGGTGACGGGGCCGCCACCAGGTGCGCGAGGGGAGAGTCCGCCAAGTCCGACAAGTCCGACAAGTCGGGGCGCGGTCGCCGACGACCGCACCGCCAAGCCGGCCGGACGGACGGACAGACAGACAGACAGACAGACAGACAGACAGACAGACAGACAGACAGACAGACAGACAGACAGGCAGACAGACAGTGGCGGAAATAACAAATAGGAAAGGGCGGGCATCTCCATTCATCTCGTTTCCGGTTTTGGCCTTTTTTAAATTGTGGCGGCAAGTTGGCGGTGGCCTCGCTGCTGCTGCTCTTTGTGTGGGCGCCGGGGATCCGGCCGTACCGCACCACGCCGCGCGAGGAGAGCTCGCCGCCCCTATCCCGCTAACAAAGTCGGCTTCCTTGTCTCCATCCTCTTATCGCCGCGTCCCTGTGCGCTCTCTCTCTCTCTCTCTCTCTCTCTCTCTCTCTCTCTCTCTCTCTCTCTCTCTCTCTCTCTCTCTCTCTCTCTCTCTCTCTCTCTCTCGCACGCACACGTGCGCGCACCCACGCCCACTCGACACAAGCGCGTTACACTATTTGAGTTTGTCTGGGCGCGCGGAGGCAGCAGGCAAGGCGGCAGGCAAGGCGGCAGGCGGCACGGAGCGCCTGCAGTGGCGAGGCTAGGCCGCCCGCCCGCCAGCCGTGCGCTGGGGAATGCCTGGCGCACACTGCACAGGCGTTTTTCTCTCTTTGTCTCTCTTTCTCTCTAGCCGTGTTCCCTTTTGTCTCATTCCCTCTCGCTCCCATGTATGTTTGCCGCGTTGCGCCCCTGCCGCCTTTGCGCCTTTTCAGATTTTGCACGCGGCGGCGGATGTGAAAGGGTTTTAGAGAGATGGGTCTCGCTGTGCCTGTGAGTGCCCCCGTGTGCGCGCGCTGGGGCGCTGGGTCTCCGGGCGGGGTGTGGCCGTTTATGGTGCGTATCAAGTTGCGCTCGCAGAATGCGGTCGGCGAGGGAGGCCTGCCAGGCTGCTGGTGTGAAGTGACAACCCTTCCATCCAGCCACGCTAGCGTGGCGACGCGACGTGTCACGCTCTTGCGAGGAGCACTCTTTGATGACGGCGTTCTCGGCGGCCTTTCTCGGCGACCTCGAATGGGTGTTTCAATTTCCGGAGGCAACAATCACTTAAATTTGAACTTTGGAAAAATGCGCGCCATTTTATGCATTTGTTTGGTTTCGGAGGGTAGAACACACGGTAGTACACTTGTGGCACGTGGAGTGGCCCCGGGAGTGGCACGAGTAGCATTGTGTGTGTGTGTGTGTGTGTGTGTGTGTGCGTGGGGTGGCGCTTCAAAGGGTGCCGTCGGCGCCACGCTTTGCGCTACCAATAACAGCATGGCAGCCCGTGGTCGTTTTCCAGCAGTGCCCCCTCCCCTTCCCCCTCCTCCCCCGGGGATTGGCTTATAGTCGGAGCAGTTTACGCCGCGGCGCCCTAAGCCGGGCCGCCTTAGCGCCCGCCCCGCCCGCCCAGCCTGCCATGCATGCAGATGCTTGCGGATAGTGCGGCGCGTGTATACACGCCCCGTCCGCCATCGGCACAACACGGTTACGGCGGGGCGGCGTCGCGGGGTTTGGGTCCACTGATTCCGCGAGTCGTCTTCGCCGCTCTGTCTCTCTCACGGCGCGTCCAGTGTGGGTGCGAGAGGGACAGAGCGGGGAGAGGGGGACGGCCTTCTCGAAAGGAAGTGGAAGGTAGAAGACACACGTGAAGTTGCGCCAGGATCTGCCCTGACGTGTTGGAAGGAGGGGGGGGGGCCTCAATACACCGACCGCCCCTCAAGCTGTCGGCCTGGCAGGCCTGGCACGCCCGTCACACTGCCGAGGAGAGTCGGTCCGCGGAGTCTAGAGACAAAAACAGCGTCGGGGAAAAAGAAATTGAAGAGAGTGAAAACTCGTTTTACCGTTCGCGACAGTGACAGTGGCGCCAATGGGTGTTTGCAGCTCGCCCACTCGCAATCCGGCAGCCCCCCCCCCTCGGGACTCATCGGGGGCTGGACGGACACTGTGAGAGCGAGGTGCAAAGCCCGGGGGCTGCAATAAAAGTGACCTACTGCTCCTCGGGGACGCCCCGCCCCGCCCGGTCATTCATAAAGGGGGCTTTCGACGCCCCGCCCCGCCCCACCCCGCCCCGCCCCGCGGCCCCAATCCGGGTGCCCAGATCAGCCCAGCGCGTGACCGCCCGCACCCTGCTGCTGGAAAAGGTGGACGGAAGGGGGGGGGGGAGCTCCAGGCTCCATGGCGCGTCTGTCTGTGTTTCAGCGTAGACCCGCCCAAACCAGGAATGGGTATACAGTCGCAGTACCGTGCCTTTTGTCCCTAAGTACGAACAAAGAACTCGGCTCGAGGTGCACACTTTTCGGCGAGACGACGGCTGGCCGTTGAGACTCTCTGTCCGCCGGGGCGCGCCGCCGAAATCGCTCAATTATTTACATTCATAAGGCCGTAGCTTTGTTTCCCGTTTTCTTTCTCCCTTAAAGCAGGGAACACTACACTGTCGGATCGTCGTTGTGTGGAGTGCGGAGTGGCCCTGGAAAAAAGGGGGGGGGGACTGCCGGGGGAAGCCCCTGATGGAAACAAAGTAGCGGCAATGTGTGCGGCCCTGGTTCCTGTTTTTCACCGGGTTTCTCTTTTCGTTCCAGGTGAGGTCCTCCGTGAGCATGAGTGAGTACGGCAGCCGCAGCAGCATCCAATAGGCTGCCCGCCAAAGTGGCTTTTACGGGCCGAGCCAACCGCGCACTCGTGACGGAGGCCGAGTCCCGGTGCCCCGGTGCTGTGCCGTTGGAGCGCCGGACTGCGGCGGACTGCGCCCGGCTGGAAGGATCCCGGAACTGTTTTGATGAAACGGTCGGTAACTTCCGGTAACTTCCCAGGGATTCGCGGCAGCAGCGTCAAGTTGGGGGCGCGGGGCGGGGCGGGGTGGGGCGGGGTGGGGCGGGGCGGGGCGGGGCGGGGCGTGGCGGGGCGGGGCGGGGCGGGGCGGGACGGCTGCTCGATGCTTGACCAGGATCGCGGCGCAGCAAGTTTCTGACGGCGACAACAAGTTGCCTCCTAAATCAGAGGGTGGAGGGCAGCGGCGCTAAATACGGACCGATTCGTATATCACTTAGAGAGGGTCGCTTGCGGCCGCACCGCCGTGGCGGTTCCGAATGCCGGCCCGCTCGCCGTGATGCGTTCCGCCGCGCCGTTCGCGGGTTCGACTCCCGCCGGCACTCGACATTTTTTTTTATTCCCACCTCCCATAACAGATTAAAAACTTTGCTCTTTGGTTTTTCATAAAATATTCCGAAAAGCGATGGAAGCACGTTAGCGCGCTCAAGTTTGTATTTTTTTTCTTACGCTTCCCCTTTTTCTTGCTCCCTTCATCTTTGTAACACCTTAATTTTTTCCCATCGCCGTTCTCTCTGGGAGAAAGAGAGAGACGGAAGGCGGGGCGGAAAAGAGAAAAGGAGGGGCAGGGAAGCAAGAAGCCCCTTTCGCCACGATCTGGCCACTTCTGCTCGTAAATTTGCAGATAACCCCCCGCGGCCCGGGGGGGGGGGGCACACCAGGCGTTTGTTGCCTTGATGCCCCCCGACGCAGTCTGGAACTTGTTTGTTCGATGCGGCTGGGCGCGGCCGAGGCAGCCATGAGGCAGCCACGAGGAATCCACGAGGCATCCACGAGGCATCCACGAGGCAGCCCAGACTGCCGCCTGCTGTACTGCAACCCTTTAATAAAAAGACGCAGCGCGAGAGTTCATAGCGAATGTTTGGCAAAGTTTGGCAACGCCGCTGCGGCGCTGCTAGTGAAGGCTCGGAATTTCCTCTTCGGGGTTATTTCGCCGACCTCACTATCTGTCCGCGCCTTTTGTCTCGACTTTTCGTAGTTTCCCTTTTCCAATATTTTTTTTCCGTTCAAGTGGAGTTTTAGGCCTTTTCATTGCGTGTGTTGATTTGAGCCCCAGGCGGATCGCAATCGCTTTCCGTTTCATGGCTGCTTAATTCAATCTGGCTCCACGGCTCGGCTGCTGCACTGCGCGCCGCTGAATCGCAATGAGGGGTTAACTTCCATTCGTCGCTCCGTCTCTCTCGCGCGGCCCTACGGCCCCACGGTGCGAGGGAGCGCGAGGGAGACGGGGCGAACGGCATGGGCCCGTGCAGCGCGATGCAGATCGGTGCTATTTTGGCGCGCAAAGGCTGTGCTGGTGGAAGGGGGGCTGGAAAACGCCAGCATCCTGTTTGTCCCAGGCCACGTCCACGTCCTCGTCGTCGTGCTCGCTGCTGCACTGTTTTATTCCATTCCCCTTGAGATTGGTGGCTTAATGGGAAACGAAACGCCGCGACTGCTTTTCGGGTGTGGGGCGGTCGGGCCTCGGGGCGGCCGGGCCGGACGCAGTCGACGTAGTCCAGATTGGCTGGTATGGTCCGTGTCTCGGCCGACTTGCCGCCGGTCTGGCGGGCAGGCAGGGCTGGCGGGCAGGCCGCGGGTCCCGGGGGAGCGGGGCGGCCGGGGGGCGGCCTGGGGGCGCCACTCTCCGGATGTCCAGGCCGCCGCCAGCGCCACCGTCGGGCCAGGACGGAAGGGCGACGGTCTCCTCGACCTCCTCGGCGAGCAGCGCGGAGCAGCGCATTCCGATGAAGAAGCGCGGATGTTTTGTCCAAACTTGCGCGGCCCCTCCGTGTTGCCGCCACCGCGGCAAACTTTGATTGGGCAACGGTCCGCGAGGCTCGCGTCGTCGTCGCCGGGCGGCAAAAGTTGTTGGGGTTCGACTCCCCTCTGCCGCGACGGACATATTTTTTTGTTTCCTGCTTTTGCGCGCGCGCGCGCGCTTGTGTAATACATACCTGAGCCTACACCCCTGAGAGACCGGAAGGGGATTCGATCTCGGGCTTCTCCGAAAAGAACGGGGAAAAATGAAACAAGTTGTGTCGTCGCGGTGTCTCGGCCCGCTGCGTGTTTACATGGCGAGGCTGGCGATGCGTGTTTTCGTTTCCATCTCTCTCTCTCTCTCTCTCTCTCTCTCTCTCTCTCTCTCTCTCTCTCTCTCTCTCTCTCTCTCTCTCTCTCTTACGCAATCGTCTTCCTCCTTGTTGCCGCGAGGGGGGAGTGGGGCGTTTGTTTTGTGGCAATGCCTGGCGATGCTCGGCGATGCTCCCTCGCCGTGTCGGCAGCGTTTTCCATTAGAGTCCTTTTGAGGCGAGGCTGGGCGAGGCCGGCGGAGGCAGACGGATTGGGCCGGCCCGCGTAATGACTGGAACCGCTGGAGAAGCGAGGACCGGAGGCAGCTTCCAGGGAGCTTCCAGCGCCACGGCGATACCCCGCACGACAAGGACTCTGGAAGCTCGTAGCGCGGGCCGTGCGCTCGGACCAAGGCGCGCGGTGTAATCTTTTTTCTCTCTCCCAGATAGCGAAGCAGCTGCAGGGCGGTTCCGAACCGTCGCCTTGTCTCTGTCGCACCCACTGCGGGGCGGTCCGTGAGTGCGACGGAGACAGCGCGACGCCGCTCGGAATGAAGCAGGCAGCAGGCGGCAAGACACCCCCGCCCCGCCCCGCCCCCGCCCGGCGAAATATTATGGCCGGTGGCATGGCTGTCTGCTCGGCAGTAACTGCCGTCGTCATGCAACGCATAAAGGGAAGGGAAGGGCCGGGCCGGGCCGCGCAGAGCACTGCTAGCACTGCTCGCGCCGAGAGGGGAAGGCAGTGCCTTCCTTGGGACCCGGCCAAGGGCCGCCCGGCCTGCAGGGAGGCGAAGGCAAGGCTCTTTCTGGCTTTGCCCGCTCTGCCCCGCCTTCCCCAGGCTCCCTGGATACGACCCCGCAGTCGCTCCCACCTGTAATCCTGTAATCAGAGAGTCGGGCGCAGCGCAGCCCGGGCCGCGCCGAGCCCCGGCCGCCCCGAGCCCCGGCCGCGCCGACTTAGGATCGCCGTGTCCTTGCGGAGGGCAAGGATTATCGGAATCGGAGAGACCCGCCTTGCGAGTAAAGGAAAAAAATATTAAAACACGTGCGGCTGAAGAAATAAAGTAACCCGCCGGGAGTTGAACCCGAGTCTGCACGAACGAAGGCCGGCCACTTTGTAAGCATCGGCTGATCTGGCGGCGTCCCCCGCCCTGTTTGTTTGTTTCCCGATAACTCGTTTCTTCGGACGGACGCCCGCGGCGCCTTCCCGACAGTGTCGGCGCCCGGGGCTTAGGCAACCTAACCTGGCGCGGTCGTCGGCGAGCTCCGTGCCCTGGCCTCTGGCTGCACCCAATTCGATTACGAATCCATTATGCAATGGCGTCGCGGCTCGGTTTTCGCGCTGGGCGTTCCGTTTTTGGCGGCGCTTCATCTCTCGGACGGACGGACGAACGGACAGACAGACAGGCAGACGGATGGACAGACACGGAGCGCGGCGCTCCTCCTGCGGAAGACGAAGAACACCACTCCGGCGGTCGTCTCGAGAATAATTTGTCGCCGTCGCCGAGGTGCGCGTCGCGGCGCGGGTTCGATTCCTCGATTTGGGACCTCGACAGGGGCTGCCAGCGATCCGGACTTCCCCCCCCTTTTTTTTAGAACGCGAGAGGGATTCTGTGACGGCTGAGCTGGAGCCGGTGCCGTGAGCACACCCTTGAGACACACGGCGAGGCGGGGCGGGGCGGGGCGCGCGAGACTGAGCGGTGTTGCGGCTGTGTGTGTGTGCTCAGCCGGATTTAGGATTTAGGGGGACTTATTGCGGATTCCCAATACAAGCAGCCAACACAGCGTGCGGTAGTTTAGGCGCTACTCCGGGGGCCCTCCGTCGAGGGAGCTTACACACTCGCTCCTCGAGATTATGTGCCGCGCTGGAGGCGCTGGAGGCGCTGGAAGACCTCAAAGCTGGGGGCGAGCTTCTCCAGAGCTTCTCCAGAGCTTCTCCAGGGCCAGCGGCACTACAGCCCTGCTCGCTAAATTTTCCAGGCGTCCGGCACGCGGCCTCGACGCCCTAAAGTTTGCCACAGTGATAAAGAATATTCAGAGGGAGTGTGTTCCGGCCGCCCGGCTTGCTTGCTTGCTTGTCCGCTCTCTGCCTTCTTCCTTTTATCTTGGCCGTCACAAAAAAAAGTGGAAGCAAAAAAAAATATTGCGTTTTTCCGATAGCGCCGCTTGAGACGCAGGCAGGTGGGACACGGCTGGGCGAAACGTTCTCAGGTGTTCGTTTCAGTCAATAGCAAATAGCAGCGCGCGCGTGTGTGTGTGTGTGTGTGTGGTGTGTGTGTGTGTGCGTGTGCGTGCCGGCGCACGTGTCACGAAACACCTGGCCTCTGCGAGTGTGCACGTGTGTGAGGAGAAGAAGAAGAAGAAGGAGAAAAGGGAGTGTGGGTGATAGAAAAGAGGAAACGACGTGAGGAAAAAGCAAGGTGGGCACTTTCGGCCTTCTCACCTCTTCTGTTATAGTTTTTTTTTCTCTTATTCTCGCGCCGCTGTTGGTCCGGACCATAAAGCCGAGTCCGCGTCCGTCCGGCGGGCAGGCCGGCCGGCAGGTAGGCATGCTGCGCATTACTTCCTCGCGAACGCGCGGGGGGGGGGGTGATAACGTGTTGCCAGCCATTTAGGCAAGATATTCTGGCACCGCGCGCCGGAACAGCGAAGGGGCCTGGGCTGGGGGGCACCTGGCCGGGCCCAGCACGAGTCGCCCTCAAGTCCCACCCTTTTGTGCGCGCTGCGGTGCGGGGCGCGGTGCGCGGCCGCCGGAGCGTTCCCCTGTCTGCTCCGCTCCCTTGTTCCGTGTCGCGCCGGCTTTCCTCGTCTCTTCTTCTGGCTGCCGCTGTCGCCGTCCCTGTCGCACCCGCCGAGCCCCGTGCAAGCCGAGCCTGGGCTGGCCCGTCCCGCTGCCGCTACCCGCCTAAGCCCCCGCTGGAAGGTCCTGGCTTTCCTGGTGTTCCCGCGGTGTTTCGGGCGCCGCCCGTTTCTAAATAGCTGGCCACCCTTGCGCGCCACTGTCCCGGCTCGCCTCTCTCTCTCTCCTCACCTTGACGGCCTTGACGGCCTTGGCACGCAGTGCCGTGTCCCACTGCGACCGCCAAGGTAAATAAGTGGCACTGTTAATGGCTTAAGGATTCCAGGAAAGAGGAATCTCGCCCCCCCCCCCCCGCTCTCTTCTTGGAAGTGTACGGTGTTGTCGTGGCTCTCGGCGGACCTCTGAACCCTGCCTCCGCCCCGGCGGCCGCCCCGTCCCGCTAATTTGGCAGTGCTGCAGGCCGATTCCGAGCTGCGCTTTCGTCGCGCTGTCTCTCTCGCACCGCAACGGGGCGCCCCGCGAGTGCGAGAGAGACAGCGCGGCGTTGTTCGCGGAAGGCGGCGGCCCGGTGGGGCAGCCGGCCGACACCTCCTGATCATGATTGAGCTCACCCCATCCGCCGCCGCCGCCACGGCAGCCGACTCCCCATAATCCCCCCATTGTGCCTCGCGACCACGCCCCCCACCCCTCGCCCTCCCTTCCTTCCTCCCGGTCTGGAGGGACCCAATTGGTTACTCAATCGCTTTACGTATTTGCGTTGCATCTCCTCTCCTGTATCGGACCGTTTTCATCTTTGTTATTCCAGCCTCGTGCCGCGGTCCTTGCGTCCTTGCCTCCTTGCGTCCTTGCCTCCTTGCGTCCTTGCGTCCTTGCGCGACCGGCGTGGCGCAGTGGCGCGGCTTGGCTCGGCTCGGCTCCTTAAAGTAGACAAGTCGGCGCTGCCTCCGCGGCGGAGCGCCTGTCAACCTCAGGGTCGGCCGCCCGCCGCGCACCGCTGTCCACGGGTTGCCCATCTCTCCTTCCGCAGGCGCTCGCCTTGCCGCGCCTTGCAGTGGGTACCTCGCGGCCGCGCCTTTTTCGACTGTCTGTCTGTCTGTCTGTCTGTCTGTCTGTCTGTCTGTCTGTCTGTCTGTCTGTCTGTCTGTCCGTCCGTCTGTCTGTCTCTTTCCCCTTCTTCGTCTCCTTCCCGTCGCCACCTCTGGATTTGTGGCAGTCCCCCCTGTTTGACTTTGCCGCCGGGGTGGGGGACTTAAGGTGCTTTCGGTCACTTTGTCGAGGTGAAGAGAGAGAGAGAGAGGGGGGGGGTGACAACGGTTTGTGGCTGTGGACTGGTGGTAAGTGGAGAGCTCCGACGCAAGGCACGGCTCGACACGGCACGCCACGCCACGCCCGCAAAGGGCTGGAGTTGAGTCTCAATTGGCGACAGGCGAGTCGGCCACACCCACCGGGGGAGGCCCAGCCCGGTACGGCCCGGCCCGGCCCAGCCCGCCGTGCCACTCCACTATCGGAAGGGGATGAAATGACAATGAGATAATTCGGGTCCCGCGCAGCGCGCACTAACCCACTTACCGAAATGACCGCGTTTGGGTCGTTTTCGAGCCCACCGGGGATAGATAGATGGATGGATAAATAAATAGATAGTCGGCCCGATGATGAATAATTGAAACAGGCGGTCGGATTCGAACGACGCTAGCCGCTCCAACGGGGAGTGGTGTTGCGTTGGCAATACAGCCCGCTTAAAAAAGAAAGGAAATCGGAAGCGAAATGGAAACTGGCGATGTCCTATTAGGGGCAACGCTTCCACACCGCTGCCTCATGAATGTGATTGGTGTGGGACTGTAGGGCCACCCTGCCGTGGCTGCCTTCCGGGCCTTTGCCGCGCCCTGCCGAGTCGGGCCACTTGGCGAACTGGGGGCCGGGCCGGGCGGCTGAGGGTGGCCCCACCCGAAGGCCGAGGGCCCCACCCGGGGGCCCCACGCGTCGGTCCATTACACCTAGCAACAGAGTGTGCATCGTGGTTCCATCACGGTAGACGCGCACGCCCTCGGAGGCCTCTGTCTCCCTCGCACCCCCACGCCACGCCCCACGGCCCCCGCGAGGGCGAGAGAGACAGCGCGCGCGGAGTTTGCGCGGCTCAAACTTTGTCCCGTGACGCCACTGGAGAGGATAGATCGCCTCCAATAGGCGTGTGGTGTGGAGGGGCCGAGGTCTCCCACACTGCAAGGCGCTGGAAGGGACTGGAAGGGGCTGGAAGGGAAGGCGAAGGCGCCGCGAGGTGATTGGATGGAAGCATGAGACTAGGGGTAATGGACTCGCAACGGAGCTGGCCGGAATCTCTGCCTTGCTAATTGTAGTTCACTATTTCTCCGACTAAATATGCGATTTTTGAGATGGCTCGGGCATTTTCGGAAAGAAGACATCTTAAAGTATGCCCTAAATTCTTAAAAGTTTCAATTTTCCCACCAGGGCTCGAACAGGAGCAGCTTCGCCGTTGCGCTTTTCAAATGCGCAGGGCGACGGCCATGGTGCCAGGGGCGACGCAGGGGGGGCGCCTCTTCAACTTGCGATAGAAGCTTCCGGATGCCGCAAAAGTGATGGGACAAGTGGTGCACCTTGATATATGTCGAAGACAAACTATGTCCCATCACTTTTGCGGCATCCGGAAGCTTCTATCGCAAGTTGAAGAGGCGCCCCCCCTGCGTCGCCCCTGGCACCATGGCCGTCGCCCTGCGCATTTGAGAAGCGCAACGGCGAAGCTGCTCCTGTTCGAGCCCTGGTGGGAAAATTGAAACTTTTAGGAATTTAGGGCATACTTTAAGATGTCTTCTTTCCGAAAATGCCCGAGCCATCTCAAAAATCGCACATTTAGTCGGAGAAATAGTGAACTACAATTAGCAAGGCAGAGATTCCGGCCAGCTCCGTTGCGAGTCCATTACCCCTAGTCTCATGATGGAAGTCCGCCGCGCCGATCGGCCGACCGCGTCAAAGGCGAAAAGGCTCCGCGAGGCTCGTTTGAGCCGCCGTCGTCAAACCGCCAATCGGCCCGCCGCCAATCATGCGCCTAACTTTGTTACAACACCAGAAAATAAAATGGATTTCAGAAGGGCTTTGAACCCGGGGCCTCCCACCAGCATCACCTTGGATCTAAAAATTCAATCCAGTCGTTTTTCTTTGTCCTTGTTGCGCGCGTTGTACTCGAATCTCTCCGCTCTTCGCCGAAAAGACACCGCAGACAGCGTGCGGGTCACCGCGTCCCTGCCGTTGTCACGGGGTCACGGTCGGGGCCCACGAGCTCGGCGGGGCTCGGCGGGGCTTGGCTGAGCCAGTGCGGGGTCGGCAGCCCGGCCGCCCTCTCTGCCTCAGCCGGCCTCGCCAACAAACGAAGAGATATGGGCGTCTCTGCGGACCGACCGACTCCAGCCACTCCAGCAGCTGCTGTCTGGCCTCGCGGCCCTAGCCTCGCGGCCCTAGCCTCGCGACGGGGATGAGTGCGGAGTTGCGTAACTGTTTACTGTTTCGGTATGCGCGGCGCAGCCGTCTGACTGTGTGCGTGTGACAGAGAGAGAGAGAGAGAGAGAGAGAGAGAGAGAGAGAGAAAGAAAGAGAGAGAGAGAGAGAGAGAGAGAGAGAGAGAGAGAGAGAGAGAGGGCACGTCACGTTGCTGACGAACGGAGCAGCATCCTCATTACACCCCGCGCCCTCTCTGTGTTGTTTCGCCGTGTGAAGCATCACCCCTCCCCCCTCCGTCCTCGTCCTCCCTCTCCTCCTCCTCCTATTCGACTCCGCTGCGACGGACGTGTCCGCTCCTTTATCCAACAGACTGACATGTTGTTGTCGTTGTTTTGTGTTTTTTTCCTTCCCCCGGTGTATTTGCCACCGTTTCCCTCCCCTGTCAAAGACACGACGACGCTCAGCGAGAGGTGCGGAGGACACGGGGCCGACCGTGGCGTGGCGTGGCGTTCGCGTTGCCGTGGAGACCGATGTGCTGCGCAGTTTGTATGGCAATCTCGACTGTAAACAGGAAACAAAACAGAAATCTAGAAAAAAGAGGAGTCCAAAAAAAATACAGCAGTTTTTGTTGTTGGGTGTGGTGGTGTAGCTCTTTCCACGAGAAGAAGTGACCCTTAGGGCGAGCACCAGAAAGAACCTCAGGAACTCACGATAAGTTAGTGAGATGATGGTGGGGGATGCTGCACTGGCGAGGCGGCCGTCGGGATTCGAACCCAAGCCAGTGGCGTGAAGCAGCAGCCCGGAGTCAGGCTCGAGCCTTCTACAGGCAGCGGCTTCTCTTGCGAGGGCACCACAGAACCCCGCATAGCAGTCGGCGGCTCGGAGTGAAAGCAAGACAGCAAGAGGCGAAATTCGAAAAACCTCCGACCTTGGCCGCGGCGTGGCCTCGCCGTATGCTGCTCGATATTCGAAGACGCAAAGGGCTCCCCTGCGTGGCGCGTGGCACTGCGTGGCAGGCACTGCAGTCCCGCGGACTGCGGGGACCTGGGCGGGCTGCTTGCGAACAGCGTCGCTCTGTCTCTCTCGCTCTCGCGGGCCGGGCCTGGGGGTGCGAGAGAGACAGAGCAACGACAGCACCGTGCGGCCTGCAGCAGCACCGCCGCAGTGTTGGCGGAGGGGGCGCCGGGGGGCACCGGGGGGGACCGAGGGGGGCGTCGGCGAGAACGGAGGTGAATGGAGAGCCGCCCCCGCCGCCTCCCTGGGGGCTCTTTCCTTCCGAATAGGTTTGCTCTAGTCCGACGGCCCCACGGCCCCACAATTTGCTCCAGCGTTTCCTTCCTGCGTACGTGCCGGCCCGGCGGCCCACTCGCTGGGATACCGTGGGATACCCAGCCCTGGCCTTCCCTGCACCGGGGGCGCCAAGCCGGCTGCCTGCCTGCCTGCCCGCCTGGCTGGGGCTTTGCAAGGTAACGAGACTCGGCGCAATTTGGCCGCGTCGGAGGCACGCGCAAAAAGGCTGAATTGTGCGACGTTTAACCGAGGGAGGGATTTCGCACCACGGCCGGAAACTACGGCCCCAGTTGGCTGCTGCAGCCCCGCGCGCGGCGCGCTCCGTCCGCTGCGCGACCAACTCCCTTCCGCCGGGGGAACAAACGAGTGCCTGTGCAGGCAACAACAAAGGACTGGCTGCTCAACGCGCTGTGCACGAGGACCGGAAAGGCGCTCTGTGACGGCGGCGGTGCTGGGCTGCTGGACGCACATCCAATACTCTCCCGACCGGGTCGCACTGCAACCCCCTCCGGGGCGGACCTATTGTCAATGGAACAGCCACTTTTCCTACCAGTGTGCCATTCGCGGGACCTGTAGTGTCGCTCAGACCTCTCGACCCTTCCCGATGACGGGGTCGCACTGCCCTGCTGCAGTGCAGCAGAGTAGCCGGGCGTCAGGCAGGTGCACACTGGGTTGCCTCCCCCTGTCAGAGTGTGTGTCTGTGTGTGCGTGTGTGTGCGTGTGTGTGTGTGTGTGTGTGTGTGAGCCCGTCCGCCCGGCTGGGCAGCGTAACGAACTTGATTTAGTGCGGGAGGAGATTACGCATTGATAGGTCGCAAATCACGTTGATCCCCGCATCATGCCCGCCCGGGCACACTGCCCTGCCTTAATTTCAGTCATTTTTATGGTGAATCCGCTTCCATGATTTGTCTCTCTGAACGACGTTTTAAACTGACTCTTTGCTAAATGAAAAAGGAAAAAAAAACAAAAACAAAAAAAGCATCTGGCCTATGACACACGTGGCACGCTTTCGCCGACTCTACCCGCATACTACCCCGTATAAGGAAACCGAACGAGTATTGACTGAGAAATTTGAAAGGGAAAAGAAAAAAAATTGAACTCTACACCCCCTCCCCAGTCTTAATGGGGAGGCCTCCTGCTTTACTTCGGTGTTCGGGATGGGAACCGGTGCTATCAGGTACCTGGGGTTAATCCCGTCAGCGACTCTAAGCGTTCGCCGGGGGACCCAGTAGGACCCCAAAGCTCAGGCAGCTGGGTGAGAGCACCCAGTACGAAGCTCTTTGAGGGGCGGGACGTAGAGTGAGACGACAGAGAGACAGAGAGAGACTCAGACAGAGAAGAGGTTTGGTGGGAGCTTCTTGTTTTCGTAGGGTTGGTTGTGTACCCCATGGTACCCCCACTGTCCGGCGCTCCCGTACCGAACATACAGCGTTTTAGGCCAGCTTCAAAGGACTTATCATCGCCTCCCCGACGAGTCAAGGAGGCACCATCCGCAACCACACACCGGATGGTCTGGATTGATGGATCAAATACTCCATCGCTCCAGTGCCGAGGCCAACCCGCCGAAGCGGATTGCTTTTTAGACACCCACAGCGGAGTGGCCAGGTGAATGTGACTCTGACCACTACGCTATCACGCTTGTACGTCTGGCAGCGTGTTGGACGACGGGTTTGAGTTGCACTGGGAGGAAGGCGGTCGAAAAATGTAATGAAATGATGGGATTCGATCCCCGGACCCCGCCACCGGGATCACACGACTTTATGCTCTCGGCCACCACGGCCCGTGATGAGGGGACCGGCGTGAGGTGGGTTCTTGAAGCAACAGGACTCGACCGACCCGGTCAAAATTTCGCAAGAAGTTTGGGGGAGTCGAACCGCCGACCCTAGCATTGGGAACCGACGCCTCTACTCCCTGGACCACCACGTCCCATGCACGGAGGGGGCTCACGTTCACGGGTTTCAACCGCACTGGGTGAGGCAGTAAAATTAAATGGAAATATTTGTTAGGAGTCGAACCTCCGGCATGTGGGTCTGTTGCATACGACTCCGCTCGGATGGCCTCGAACCACCACCCTTCGGATAGTAAGTCGAAAAAACGTATGTGACGCTGGTATTCGAACGCCCGCCTGCGGTAACTCGATCCCACGTCTCTAACCTCTCGGCTATCACAGCAGTTGTGAAACACGACGGATCATCTGCTTTCATTAACGTTCGTTGAATGAGCTTTTTTTTTTTTTTTTTTTTTTAATTTTTTTTTCGCAGTGTGTCTGATTGTGGCGCTGCGCCGCCGGGCGGACAAGGCGGACTCGGTGACGGTGACAAAAGGCAGTGCGATGTTGAGTGTTCAGCACGGCGCTCCAAACTTCCTCTCATCCGCCCGCGGGGCCCGCGCCCGTCGTTTAGTTTCGAGTTGGGAAGCGAGAAGGCATCGCGAATCTGACAAGAAGGACGCCAACAAGAGTGCGTCTCTCTCATTTGTCTCGTGTTTGCAGCCGGGAGAGATATGCGCCCCGCGGACACCCGCACCCGCCCACTCGCCGACTGCCTCAGGCCCTCCACGTGCCTCGCGCCGTCTCTCTCGCACCCCCGCGAGTCCCCACGAGTCGTCACGAGTGCGAGAGAGACAGACGTCCTCAGCGTCCGCCACGATTTGCCTCTCCTCTGGCGGCGGTGGTTTTGACTCCGAATTGCCCCCCATCCCCTTCCCTCGCCGCGGAGACGCGGATCGTTCGCTTTTATCTCGTCCTGATTGGCGGGGGTAGCGTCTGCGGCACAGTGTAGTGACGTCACAAAGGCGGGTCGTAATTGTCTATTTTCTCCCTCCGAGTGATGAAAGCGGCGTCTCTTTTCTGCCCTCTTTTGCCGCCTTTGCCGCACCGCACGTAGATGTGGGCGAGGGTCTCCACTGTATCGGACCTGGGATACCTATCCTGCTTGCTGTGACACCAGTCAGCCTGTCGCGAGTGGCGTGGTCCGTAAACGGAGAACCTTGAGTCGACTCTCGTTTCCCCCTCGGGGTGCAAGAGTGTCTCACGTCAAAGACGTCGTCGTCAGACGTTGCTGATAATCGATTTGGAAGTATTCCCTGCCTCTAGAAATTCGCCCACCGTGATGTCATTAGCGGGCTGTCGAAGCACTGGGATTGCGCTACTGGGATACCAGGACGACTATTTCGCCTTCCAGACCGATCCGCTCCTGATTGGACAATGGGATCACCCCCTCCCCCTCCCCCCGAGTCAGCCGCTCGACCTCCGCATGCGTATCTCCATCCTGTGGGGCCTGTTCTGTCATTGATACAGTCGGAGGAAGAAAGAGGACTCCCCTTTTTTTCCCCAGCCGTTCCTCTTCGCTCCGCTCTCGCTCCGCTCTCGCTCCGCCTTCGCGTCAGGGACTTGGCTCTAATCTAGGGAGAGGTCCCGAGGGAGGCAGCAGCGGATCCGGCCAGCCATCCCGACCAATCCGACCCCTCGACAAGCCATGTGACGTGATTTCCGATTCAGGGAGCGGGACGGGGAGGGGCTGCGGCGGACGGACGGACGGACGGACAGACAGACGGTCCGTGGCGGAAAACTGGGACGCTATGCAGGAGCGGGCGATAGTCGCACGTCTTGTTTCGACGTGAGAGTGAGTGCGAGAGAGAGAGAGAGAGAGAGAGAGAGAGAGAGAGAGAGAGAGAGAGAGAGAGAGAGAGAGAGAGAGAGAGAGAGAGGGTGTGCCACCTGAGTGGTGACACAAGGTCCCCAGCAGCAGAGGCTAAGGAGGAGCCCCTTTCAAATGCAATTTACATCACTCACGACCCTTGTGGCCTGAGCGAGGGCCGGGGCACCCTAGAAGCCGTCACACTGGCGCAAGAACCGCCCCCGGGGGGCGGCGGGGGCGGCGGGGGCGGCGGGGGCGTGTTCAACTAGACTGCCTAACGGACCGTTTCGACGAGAAGCCACGAATGAAAGTCATGCAGGGCGAACTGGGGCAGCCGGGTGCACCCGCTTTCACACACACACGCACACACACAGTGCGAGATGGGCAGGAAGATATGCCGGGACCAAGTTTGCGTAAGCGGTTTTCGTCCAAACAAGCGGAGCAGCAACATGTGGCGCGCGCGGCGGCGGCCTGGCGTCGTGTTTTACTTGCATATTATTACATCAAGGGGCCACAGTGCCGACTGCTCTGGCGCGTGGTGGGGGAGGGGGTTGGCGTTCTGCGGTGTGCTCGTCGACGGCGACCTCCACCCCGCCCCGCCCCGCCATGCATGCCAGCAGGCACTCGGAATCTTAAGCACCCGGCGATATTTGAGTTTGAGCAACTTGGCGGCCTCGGTTCTTTCAAGTCGAGTCCTTCTCTCGGCTCCGCGGGGCTGCGCGGGGCTCCTCGCCGAAACCCTGGCTTGCCCTCCTCCCGCTGTGCCGTGCGGCTAGACTACTTTCGCCGTGTTGTTTTGCTGCAAGGTCCCGCCGGTCTGGTTGCGTGGTCGACGTGGACGGGACTGGACCGGTTAGGTCACGGCGTCCGCCGCGTCGCGTGTTACGTGAGTTGGTGGACACCCCTACGCCCCCTCGTTCCAGGCCGTTCCAGGCCGTTCCAGGCCGTTCCAGGCCGTTCCAGGCCGTTCCAGGCCGTTCCAGGCCGTTCCAGGCCGTTCCAGGCCGTTCCAGGCCGTTCCAGGAGCGGGCTTGCGGGCCCTGCAGGTGCTGCCCAGAACAGAGAGGCCGGCTCGGAAACAGCAGGAAGACATGAAAGCTCGTAGGCTTCTCATGCCTTTTTGATGAGGCCCCCCCCCCTTTCCCCCTTCGCTGGGACGGGACCGCACTTTGAATGCAGGGGCGCGGTTTCTTTAAATTTGCGGAATGAAGTGAAAGACGCTACTTACGGAGGCTAGCTTATGCTGGGCCCGACCCTCGACCCTCGGCCGGGCCGGGGGTCAAACTGGGGTCTCTCGCCTTAAAAAAAGGCGGAAAAAGAGCAAAATAAATGGGGTGTGCTTTGGGATTTGAACTCGGGCAGATTTGTCTGCCACGAAGCCCAGATGGCGTTTTCACAGTCGTGCATCTATGCGGCTGAGCAAGTTGAGTCGCTGGTTGCTTTTTCTTCGGACTTTTGCAACAAAAAAAAACCATAAAAATAAACGCTCTTGTATGATTTTTTTTTGCCGCCTTTTAGGCGCGAAGTAGCCTCATTTTTATGTGACCTTTGTCGGGCGCGCAGAGTGCCGGCACGTGCGGTGCCAAGCCACACCTCTTTGCCGAACTTTGCCGTACCGCTGAAAGCCGAAGGCGGCCGAAGGGGTGCCGACGCCCTGCCAGCACCGCCAGCCCCGCCAGCCGCGCTGATGGCCAAGTTGACGGCGGGGGACCGGGGGACCGGGGGACTACGGAATACGAGGTGGGACGCACCGCCGAGACAAAAGTTTTGCAATAAATTGAAATTGGCCCGGGGCGGGCGGGCCGGGCCGAGCATTTGTATTTGTTCAACAGAGACACGGGGACCGCTGCGCGCGGCGAGCGCTGCGAGGCGTGGTCGCGGCACGGCGGCGAGCTGGGCCAAGGGCTCGGCGGCTCGGCGCTCCTCTCCTCGCCGGGGGGCATCCATAAGTAACGAGATGGGGGAAGTCCCGGTGCGCGCCGTGTATTAGGCACAGAGCGCGCGGAGTGACGGGGTGCTCGCCGTTGACGCGCGGCCCCCAGCCCACTGTGTCTCTGTCACACTGGCGGGGCGCCGCGGGACGGCGCGACAGAGACGGAGGCGCGTCCTGGCGGAGCGGGCAGAAGCGGGCAGAAGCCGTGCGGTAATGCAATTACAGCACAGTCCGTCCGCGGACAAGGGGCTCATGGCGGCGCAGCGAGGGCGCCGTCGAGCACGGCGTGGAGCACGGCGTGGAGCACGGCGTGGAGGGCTCCGGGAAGTTGCGCCGCATCCGGATTTGTTTGAAGGTTGTTGCTGTATAGTCTGCACAGGTAGTGGCCTACCCGAGCCGGGCCGAGCCGCGCCGAGCCGCGCGAAGGCACCAGTTCCACCAGACTTGGCTCCAACTTAGTCATTGTGTAACGAGGTTGCCATGGCCGCGCCGGGCTCCGCCTAGCCCGCCACTCCAGTCCCTTGATGTACCGCCGGGCCGTGCAGGGTGCGCCGTGCCGCCGTGCCGCCGTGCGCGGACTCGCAAACCAGGTTAGGCTGCGCGAGCGCCGCGCTGTGCTCACCGAGTCGCCTCCGTGGCACCACACCCGGGAGTTGGCGGTCGCGCCACCGCCGTGGCTATCCAGTGTCCACTTCGAAGGCGCACTCCTTCCCCGCCTGGAGGCGCCTGTGCCGCGCACACACGGGCGTACTTGCTTTGTCGGGGAGGAACCCAGCGTCGGGTTTCTTCGGGTTCCTCCGCAACCCCAAATTAATTCTCCCTTTTTCTCCTCTGTTTGCAGTACATCGGCAGCATGGACGTGCCCAGGCCCTCCAGCCGCGTGGAGATCGTGGCCGCCATGCGGAGGATCCGGGTAAGTGGGGCGGTAATTAATTATTGGCTGTAATTTATCGGGATCCGTGGCGGGAAAACAAGAAAACGCGCCGCTCCCCCAATTAGATTGTCCCCTCCGGCCGGCCGCGTCGTGCGGCCGCTTTTGTCCGGGGAATTAAAAACCGGAGGATGGCCGCTGGAAGGGGAGTCGGCGTTCCATTCCGGGAGTCAGGTGGCTGCGGCTCTGAAGGGTGCCGGCACCCCTCAATACGCGTCTAGAAGTTTGACCGCCTCCACCGGTCTTCTGACCCACTGTGTAGCTGGGTCGGCTGGGGCGCCCCGCAGAGGCCCCGCAGAGGCCCCGCTGGGGTTCGTCTGGCCACGCGCCGCCGCCTCGCAGCCACACTCCATGGCTGGATGGATAATTATTATGTAATTAAATCAGAAGGCTGCCGACGCGGGGGGGGGGGGGCTGCCGGTGCGGCGGGTAAGTTTAGCGGATTAATTGATTTGTTCCGCGGTAACGGATACACTGCGTGGTCGCGCCCGGTTATTTTTAGCTTGTTTTTCAGCAGCCGTCCGAAAAAAAAAAACAAAGACAAAAAAAGAGCTTGAAAGTATTATAAAGGGGATACTGTCTTTCTTGTTTTTCTTTTTTTTTCTATTGTGTTGTGCCGATGTTGTTTTCACTGACCCATGTGTTTGCCCCGGGCCTGTTGCAGTACGAATTCAAATCGAAGGGAGTGAAGAAGAAAAAAGTGCTCCTGGAAGTCTCGGTGGACGGCGTGCGCGTGTCCCTGCGGAAGAAGAAGAAGGTGGGTGTCGCTGTTGTTGTTGTTGATGATGACGTTGGGCTTCTGCACGAACGGCGAAGACGTGAGACGAAAAAACAAACAAAATCAATAAAAACTGTTGTTGTTTTTTTCCGCAGAAGAAGCAGTGGATGGACGAGAACGGCCTGCTGCTGATGCACCACCCAATCTACAGGTCAGTATCTCCCCCCCCCTCCCCTCCCGGTCGTGCTGGGCCCTGCCCGGCCCTGCCCGGCCCTGCCGTCAAGTGGCGGCGCTCTGTTCGTTGCGTCGTTGTTGTGACGGCGCGCGGTTCATTCATGCCGCGAAAGGGCCCTTGATGCCTTTGACCCACCCGGCCCCACCCGGCCCGGAGCAGCCCCAAGCCAAGCGGGAAACTTTGTGTCGTGCGGTCCCCGGGGGACGGGGGCCCCCGGGGGGTCCGGGGGCGTGGGAGCGAGGTGGCGTGTGCGGATTTACACCGCCAAGTTGGGAAATAATGGCGGAATGGGTGTGCCAGTGTATTGATGGCTTTTGACAGTTTGGCCGCGCCGGGCCGCGCCGGGCTGCGCGATACAGAACGCACGGTGGGAACAGATGTGGCTTGCCTGGGGCTTGCGTGGGGCTTGCCCGCCGCCTGGAGGCCCTGGAGGCCCTGGAGGGGCTTGATGGCCTGGAGGTCACGGTCGTGGAGGGAGGCCCCCGGCCACGGCACCGCAAAAGCCAAGCCGAGACCGCGAAATATCCGCCGCCATTTCTCAGGCCGTGGAGCAGGCAATCCGGACACGCCCTCACCGTGTAAAGCTCCTCCTTTTTTCCGTCGGTGAGGCGGCGGGCGGGATTCGAACCGCGAACCGCCATGAAAGCGTAATGCGCGCGGAGGCCGTCGAGGCCCGCGGAGTGGCGGCCGCCGAAGTTAGGAAATTGGCGACCCAGGCCAAGACGGCAGTCGAAGGCAGTCGAAGGCAGCCGCGCGATGCCGTGTCATTTATTCATCCAGGTGTCGCTCTGTCTCTCTCGCACCCCGACGGCCCGACGGCACGCCCCACGAGTGCGAGAGAGACGGCGCGTTTGACGCGCAGCGCGGCGAGCGCCCGGCAGGTAGGCCGCGTCGCCGCGGAGCGCGCGCCGCCGCGCTGCGGGACGGCCTACCCCGCGCTCGTAAGGCGCTCCCCGCTGGCCGCAGCGTTATCTCTCGTCTCTCTCGCACCTGCACGCGGCGCCCAGGGCGCCCGCGAGAGCGAGAGAGACGGAGACACTCGCCGCGCTGACGGCCGTTTCGTGCCGAGGAGGCCGCAGAGTCCGTACTCCGGATGACGAGCCTGGCTGGCCTGGCCGGCCTGTCAGGCGGAGGACGTCCTGGGAAAATGGGCGGGCCGCCCTCGGAAAACACCATAAAGCGTCCACCGCGCACCGTGCAGTCGGCGAGGGACTCCAAGGGGAAGCGGACGTAAAAGTGTCTCTTTTCGCGTTTTTGTTTTACCCTTGTCGTTTTACAATGCCCGCTGCTGCCACACTGTAGCGCGCTGGACTTTGTCCGAATTTGCCCCACACGACCGACCGCTGCCGCGGCTGGAGTAGTCATCGTGGCCGTGCCTCTCAGAATGGACTCCCGCACTGTAGTTTATCGCATTGTGCGTGGCAGCAGTGCTACCAACGTTACTGCGTCGTTTTTATTTTTCGTTTTGCGTCTCTTTGCTTTTTTTTTGCGACGTGCCTCTCTGCTCTGCGGTCGTTTACCAGTGGCCCAGCAGTGTCCCTGCGAGGTACATTACCGACTGGCTGGCTGCCTGGCGGGCTGGCACGCTGGCTGGGTCCCTTGTGCGTCGCTCCCCCGAGTCCCCCAGCAGTTCCGATGCAAATGATCTTATCGAAAATGACATAACACGGCTAATGTCGATTTCGGGGCCCGTCCGGAGATTTACCGCGCCGGCGGCGGTGCCAAGAAATTGGCGAATCGGTCCGACGGACGACAGTGGCGGAGCCAACCGGAGAGATATGCAAATAGGTCGATTTATTTTTATTTTATTTTCGGCCGGGCGAAACGACGGCAACAGGGGGAAAGCTGAGCCAGGGCAACGCGAAAAAGAAGCGGCGCGCTCCACCAGAAGGCAGCACACTGTAACGACCCGTCTCTCTGTTGCAGAATATTCTACGTGTCCCACGACTCGCAGGACCTCAAGATCTTCAGCTACATCGCCCGGGACGGCGCCAGCAACGTGTTCCGCTGCAACGTGTTCAAGTCCAACAAAAAGGTGAGCGCGTCTCCCCGGGCCATTAGGACCGGCTAACGACCGACCGCCCGGACCCAAGGCAGCAGCCCGCCTCTCTTGACGGACTCGCCCGGGGCGAGCGAGGTGCTTACTGCATTGTTTACCGCTGGTTCGCGGGCATTACCGACCGGCTGATAGATGGACTCGGGCTGACCCAGTGGCCGGAGACGCGAACGCCGAGGAGGCCGACGAGGGGCTTTCAAGGCGCCTCACAGTGGGCCCCGCTCTGTCCCTCCCCCGCCCCTGCGGCGATACTCCCCGCGCCAGGCGCCGCCCCGCGCGCGGGGTAGCGCCGCGTAGCGCCGCGTGTGGTTGCGGTGTACCGGTCGTGCCGCCAGGGGGCGCCAGCGGCCCGTCGTGTCGCCACGCACGCGGCCACGCACGCGGCGCAGTGCTCACGCGCGAACCAGGAAGCAGCACGCCGACGACACCCCGACGCACGCGCGTGCGTGTGACCGACAGGCACGGCTCTGGCCTACGCAAACTTCGCGCCCCACAGCCCTCTCGCCCACTCCGACCACTCGCTGTCGAAACACAACGAACACAACCCGCACGACTCGATGTGTGTTGGTGACACGCTGTCAGATCACGCGCGGGTTGAGACACCTGTCAAAGGAACGTTTCGCCAAAGAAACATTGCAGTGTGCTCGGCCGGGAAAAAGTGTCACAGCGGGTGGGTTTTGAACCGCCAACCCCGCTATTGGAAGGCAGGTGCACGAGTTCACTCGGACACCCGGAACCGAAACAGCTTCCGCGGTAAACGGAAGGACCGTGGTTCGAGTCCCGGTCGAGGCTGCACTTTTATGTGCGCTCTCCTCGCGTACTCGGACGCGCCGTTGCCACCCTTGACCTCCGCGACCCCGTGCAGCGCGGCGGGCGTGCATGGCGTCGCGCCGTCGCCACGCGCTGGCCGCCAAGAAGCCCCCTCTCGGCCTCCACAGGTATCGAGACGGTTTAATTGCGAGTCGACTGACTGGGGCAGGTGCGCGCAAGGCCGACTTGCTGCCTTTTTTCTGCCGTCTCTCTCGCACTCGCGGCGGCGCGGCCGGGGCAGGGCGGCCGGGTTGAGGGTCGTAGTCAATATAAACCCGCGGCCGACGGGGCAGCGGGCCGGCGGGCCGGTGCATTCAGGCCGTTGAGGCTGAACTGCCGGTGGCAGTGCTCGCCCAGTATTTATATCGACAAGGGTGGCGGGCGGGGCGGCGGGCTATTCTCGGGGTGCCGCCTTGTGTTCTTGTTCCCCGGACAGACGGACGGACAGACAGACGGACAGAAGGACGGACAGCCCTGTCTGTTCTGGCCGCGCTTCTTGTTATGACGCCGTAGTGGCGTGGTGGCTGTGTCGCTGCGTGAGAGAGAGAGAGAAAGAAAGAAAGAGGTGACGTCACGGTCTGTCCGCTTTGAGGCGCATCCAGGGGCTGAGACGGGCCCGGGCCTGTCGGTAGTGCGGCACGCGGCCACACAGTGCCACGCGGCCACCACACTTACAGCGGTGTTTGGCGCGTGGGGCCGTGATACACACACACACACACACACACACAGCCTTTGCCATGCTATGTACTTCTAGTGTAGGAGAGCCCCTCTCGCATGCACGCTTGAATGAGTCGCGACACACACACACAGGCACACACGACAAATTAAGCTGTTTGGGAGGGTGCAGCATCACATGCTTGCAAGCGTGTGTGTATGAGTCTGTGTGTGTGAACGGCCTGCTTGGCCACCCGCTCGTAATGCTTTAAGAATTCGAAGCTCCTCTTTTTTGGCTTGCGTGCGAGGATGGGGCAGTGGATTTTTTTGTTTTCGGGGTGGGGGGAATAAAATGGCACCGTGAGTGTGTGTTGCGCATCACCCGTTTCTCAGATTTACTGCCAACTTGCATATCTCGGTGGGACTGGGCGTGGCGCGGCTCGGCTGCCAAACCCTCGGAGGTGAGGGTCTCAGAGTCTCGGCCGCTCGCGGTGAAATATATGGCGCGCTCTTGCTGTTGTTGCTGCTCGCTCGCGACAGTAGTATAGTATCGCCTTGTTGTTTTGTTGTTGTTTTTTCTTTCTTTTTTTCTCAACTGTCCAAGGGCGTTGCGTGCGATTAGAGTGTGTGTCTGGGATTCGTGCTTCCCGGTGTGTTTGTGTACTACGGCGTCGGCCCCACCCCGCCCCCGCCCCGCCCGGCCCTCAAACGAGTCTAGTTTTTACGATTCTGACGATGACGAGGCTGGGAGAGCCCTCGCTCCCGCTCGGCCGCCTTCAAAGATCAAATGGATCATCTGACGCGTTTACGAGGCCGGCTAAGTCAAGAGCGAGGAGATTACGGCGGCGGGGCGCGGCCCCAAGGTGCCGACGGCAAGGTGCACGACGGGGAGGTCTCGAAGGGCGCGACCCTGGCCGACCAGTTAAGCCAGCGGTGGCGGAGAAGAGGCACCACTTTGTTGACATCCCCTCTACACAAAAAAAAATATCACTTTCGAAAATAACGGTTTCAGATACGATCGCACCTGGCGGGATTCGAACCTTGCACTTCACACTTTAGAAGTTGTCACTCTAACCATTGCGCTACAGCCGCGGTGCTTATCGGATGGGGTCGATATCTGGCCAATATCTCCGAGCGCGCGGCGCTATCTGCTCGCCCTGCCGGGGCCGCAACGCCCCGCAACGCGCTGCCCCGCAGCTCGACGATGACGTCCACGGCGATGTGCTTCATGCCGTGCTCTGGCGCGGGCCGGCCGGTCCGACGACTCAAGCGGCCATCCTAGTGCAAGATGGCCGGATATGAGACGCCTGGCGCGGCACGGCCAGGCACGGCCCGTGCGTGCGAGAGAGAGGGAGAGAGCGGCCGTGTGTGTGTGTGTGTGTGTGTGCAAGTGCGCGCGCCTGGCCAATGTTCTAGGAACCACACATCCCAGATCCCACCGCGGCCGCCTCGGCCCGCCTTGGCCTTACACTCGCCGCCCCGCGCTTCCGCGGAAAACTTGCATCCCTGCCGGGACAGTACCGTCGCTCTGTCTGCTCTGTCTCTCTCGCGCCCTTACGCCGCGCCCCATGAGTGCGAGCGAGACAGAGCGACGACGGACGCGCCGTTGTTGGGAACCAACCTGCAGCAAAAGGGGGTGCGTCCGTGACGTGGGCAGAACACCTTGGCCGCCTCAAAGTGGGCCTCGTTGAGTGAGGCGGCCCGGGGCGGCGCGGGGAGGGCGCCCTCCCCACCACTCCACCCGCGGCCTCCAGGGGCGTAAAAATCTGTCGTCGCGTGGACCTGACTCGGCGCTGCTCGTCGACATGTAGTGCCAGAGCCGTGCCGGGGAGCGGGCTAAAGGCGGACGCAAGGTATCTCTGCGGCCCGCTCGGCCTGGTCGGCGTGCTCGGGGCTTGGCAGGGCGACGACCTGGTCTGGTGGTCGCGGTGTTTCGGTCTGTCGCTGCGGCAAAGACAACGGAGAGAGTCTCGGACAAAGAGGCTGCCTCTGCACATTACGTGAGAGTGGTGTGTGGCTGCTCGATTGCAATTATGTCATCACCATTGTGTAATTCCCTAGAAATAGTCCGTGTTTTTTGGTTCGAGTCATTCCTTTCCCACACTTGACGACAAATTCAAAGCGAAGTTTCCGTACAAGAAGGTCATTTGCTGTCACGCCCAGGCAATGAGGACGGACCTTTGATGGAGATGTCATCAATCCGTGATAAATTTGTCAACGTTTAAAAGTGTTGCTGTCATAATGTGACAACAAAATTTTAGAGTGTGACTGCGGGGCTGCATCGGTCGGGCTGCCCCTGCGGGTTTGGCCGCGCCAGACTGTGCTGGCTGCGCTTTGGCTGCGCTCGGCGCTTCGCGTATGAAGACGCGGCCGAGGTGTGACAGGGCGCGGCGCGAGGCGCGAGGCGCGGGCTGCGCGGCGTTGGCTGCCTGCCTGGCCGCCTGGCTGCCTGCCTGGCCGCGGCAATGGGCCCCGCCGGCCCGGCCTACCAGTGTAGCGCGGCACGCCGACCCGAACGGCCAGATCAAGCGTCGAGCGTGTGTGTGCGTGCGTGCATGTGTGTCCGCGTCGGGCCGTCGTGACGCCGTCGTCGCGGAGCAACAAGTGCTGGGCGCTGTGGCGGGCGGGACCAGCAGCAGGACGGTCGCCAGGGCCTTGTCCAGGGCCTTGTCCAGGGCCTTGTCCAGCACAGCGGCGCCATGAAGACTGCCGGCCAGCGCTCCTGAGGATGCACGCGGGGATGTGAGCCCGTTGACGGCGAGCTTGGCGGCGCCCTGGTCGCGGTGGAGAGCGTGGGGGTGGTGCCCGGACCGGCCGGGGGCGGCGTGCCGGGGGCCGCGTCGTACGGCCATGCCCTGCTGAAGACAACGGCAGCCCGCCTGCTCGGCCTCGGCCTGGGCCTGGGCCCCCTGGCTGCGCGCGCGCCGCCCCTGCCGCCCCTGCCGCCCCCCATGCTGCGGCCGGCGTCCCTGGGCGAGCCTGCGGGTCCTGCCCTGGGCATGGGGGCCCTGGGGGCGGCCCCCGGGGGCGAAGAGCCGCCCCCGACGCCGACGGACCGGCCGCGGAAGAAGCTGTCGTTCCGGGAGCCCGAGATCATGGGCTACTACATGCAGATGAAGCAGGGCGTCACGTCCAGGCTGTCCCGCCGCGGCAAGAACCGCAGCAGCAAGAGCGCCGCGGACTCCGACAAGGCCGGGGGCGGCGCGGCGCCCGGGGGCGGCGGCAGCAGTGGCGGCGGCACGCCGTCCGCCTCCAGCTCCAGCTCGTGCGTCTCCGGTGGCGACCACCGCGCCACCAACGGCGCGCCCGGTGGGGGCGGCGCCGCGGGGGCGGGCGGCGGCGGGGGCGGCGACGACCGCGACGTCGAGGAGGACTGCCGCAGCATCCGCCTCAGCAGCAGCATGGAGGACCTGGAGCTCGAGGTAGGGTGGGACCCGCCGCGTCCTTCCACCACCGCGATGACGCTTGCCGCCACAAAGGCCGCCCAGAATGAGGTTATGTTGTGCTTTCGGGCGCCAGGGCGGCACCGCGGCAGCGCGCCCAGATGTGTCGAAGGCTGGGCTGTCTGGCTGCGCGACAATGGGACGCGTTCTCTGTCTTTATCTTTGAGGCCGTCGCGCCGCTGACGGGCAGCCTTCAGCCTGCGCCGCCGCGCCGCGGCCCGTCCGCAGGTATGAGAAATCGGGTCATGCGGCGCCACTAGTACACTGGTGCGCACTGGTGCCTGCCGAGACGGTACTTGCCGTTTTACTGCAGGGAGCCTCGAGGACTCGTCGAGGACGCCCACGGCCTGCGACTCCGCGACAAATTATTGCACTGTAAAATCAGCAACCGGTCGCGCCGTTGGACCCCCGCCCCGTGCAGGACGGGGACGCCCTGTGAGTGAGAGAGAGAGGCATCGCGGAATCGCCGCTAATGGCCAGCCCTCCTTGTTGATGTCTGGATCGGCCGACTGCCGAGTGGCCGTCCTGTCCGAGTGCGCGCTGCGGGCGGGGCGGGGCGGGGTGGTCAGCCGGCCGATGCCTAAAGCCTAAAACTGGCCGCGGCGGTGGCGGTGCAGTACCACTGTTTGTAACGCGGCTAAAATCGTCCGGTTTATTTGTGCGTAACCGCGTGTGCGTGAGCCTCTTCCCTCCCCCTCCCCCCTGCCAACCATCTGCAGATGCACCGTCTGGCTGCCCGGCCGGCCCGGCCGTGGATCGGGGGCGGCGCGAGAATAGGCGAGCCGGGCCGGCCGGGTGGGCTGTGCCGGCTGTGCCGGGCTGTGCCGGGCTGTGCGGCTGTGGCCCCGTCCTGCGAGCAGTGTCCGGCCGCGTCGTTGGCCGCGGATGACCCCCAGACACTTCGCCCTGCGAATAGTGTCCAGACGACCCACGACGGCGACCTGGTGGTCTGCCTAGCCCTATTGTCGTGTTCTTATCCGCAACCAACCGCCGTTGGATTAGAGCGCTGCGGGTCGAGCAGGTCTAGCGCGAGTCGAGCCGCTTGAACCGCACCACCGGATCTAAAGTAGTGGCACCGCTGCTTCCTGAGTCATGTTCGCGGCCGTCTCCACTAAATCGAGTGTAAGTGTATCGCGGCCTTGCCCGGTCGTTAGGGGGCTGCCCGGCCTGCCTCTCCGCACCCATGACCTGCGCTGGCTCACACGCCGCGGCGGCCGCGGCGGCCACGCCCCCGCTGGGGCCGCTGGCATGTTTGTTTGCTGGTCCGCCGCACCGCGCCGCACCGCGCCGCCGCGCCCGCGAAGTGGCGGTCGAGTCAAGCGTGATAACGCCCTGATGGCGCTCATCCCCTGCAGCCAGGCGGACAGCCAGCCCAGCGGGCAGCCGAGCGGGCAGCCCAGCACGCCGACCATTCATCAAACTTATCGATGGAATCCATCACGGACCAACGAGCCGCCGGCCTGCCAGCGCGTCTGGCGTGCGTGTCTGCGAGTGTGCTGGTGCGTGCGGTGTGCGTGTCTCTGTCTGGGCCGTTGGAAACAAGTTCGGGCAGCACCCCCCCCTCCCCCTCCCCCTCCCCCTCCCCGGCCGCCGCCGTCCTTGCCGCAAGGCGTTGTCGCACACTTAGTGGTTATTGAAGTCAAGGTTCGCGGCGAGGGGTCTCCGACTCGTCGTACGTGCGCGCGTGCCTGTGTGAGGGCGTGTGTGTGTGTGAGTGTTTGCGCGTGACTGAAAAGAAAAATCCTTGTGCCAAGGTTTCGCTGTTTGCGCGTGCATGACAACTCGTCGCTGCCGCGCTCCGCGCACGGGTGGAGGGCGCTAGCGAGAGACTCGAACGAAATCGCCACCACGCCACTGCTACCCGCTGCAGGCTGGAGAGTCGTACAGGAACGACATCAGCTCAAAGCGCGTCTAGAGTTTTGACCGCCTCCACCGGTGTTCTGGCCCACTGTGCGTGCTCGGCCTGCTCGGCCTGCTCGGCGACGCGCACGCGGTTGGAGGTAAACACGCGGCTGGCGGCGGGATCGCCGCGGCTGATTTACTCCCGGCCTCCTTTGTGTGCGGGGGGAAGGGGTGCGCGATGATGGGTGGGGGCGCGGCGCCGCGAGGGAGAGTTGTGGCCGCCGTGCCGAACCACCACTCACCCGCCGTCACATTTGAAGCGGCGAAGCGCTCGGCGGGGCGGCGCGGCGCGGCGCGGGGAGGAGCCGATTTGTATCCGCCTGGCTGCCAGCTTGACGGGGCGGCGGGGACGCACAGTGGGCCAGAAGACTGGCGAAGGCGGTCCAAATCCCGGACGCGTTTTGAGCTCCAGAGTCGCTAAATGGGACTCGAACCGACCGTGTGACCCCACCAATGGATTGCTCTCCGAACGAGGAATCCTTTGGTGGGGTCACACGTGTAGTTTGAGTCCTGTTTAGCGGACTCTGGAACTCAAAACGCGTCTAGAGTTTTTGCCGCCTGCACCGGCCCACTGTGGGGCGGCCCGCGGAGCCTGCAGGTACGCGTCGTCCCGGAACGCCCGACGACGGCGGGGTAGGCAGCACGCCGTGCTCGTGCGCCGCGGGGCTGCCTACCCCCACCCCTTGCCTCGCCGACCATCGCGGACCGGCTTGTGGCGAGCCAAGTGGCGAATCAAGGCGAACACATGCGGCCACTGGTCCGGAGAGAGAGAGGCCGAGACGCCCTTCGCCAGCTGCAAGTCGTTGGCACAATGGCCGTGTGGGAGCTTCAACCTCCTCTAGAATCCAAGAAGAGGCATCGCAGAAGTCAAACACGCCACAAGCACCAAAAGTTCAAAATACAAAGGCCAGCTGTTGCGGGAGTCGAACCTCGTTCTTCCGGTTTGCCGGTCGACGCCTCTACGCTCTCAGCCACGGTGGCGCTCTCTCCCGCTGGCTCCCTGTCTCCGGCTGGACAGCCTCAAGGCTCAAGGTCGCGCGCGCCGCCGGCGTGGAGGTGTCAGCGGGGAGGTGCAGAGGCCAAACGGTAGTCCGATCCGCGGCGGCGCGGCTTGCCGGTTTATTTTTACCGCGGCGCGTGTTTTCTTTGTGTCGCGGAGGAGGGCCAATGAAATGGCGCGAGATTCGGAAGGCGAGATTGGGGCAGACGGGACCGAGGCAATTACGCCAGGTGGACAGCGTGACCCTCACCTTGCCAGCAACAAAAACTAAAACGAAAAAAAAAAAATTGACCGACCGCGTGTCGACCACAGACCTTCCCGGTCCAAGTTCCGGTACCCTGTCCATGCGGCTACGGAGGCTGACGTGCGGTTGATTGTTGCAGAACCAGGCGATGCGGGTGGTGCGGACGGTGGGGCAGGCCTTCGAGGTGTGCCACAAGCTGTCCATCGGGCCGGGCAGCCCCACGCGGGACCGCGACCACCAGGACCACGACGACCACAGCGAGCGGGACTCGGAGGGCGCCTCGGACAAGACGACCAGGAAAGGTGAGTCCAACAACAACAACTAAAAAATGGCTTTCCGACGAACGTGTCGGTGGGCATTTCGGTGGCGGCGGCAACGCGCGCCTTGGCTGGCTCGGACTCCGCTGACGTCACCAGAACAAAGAGCAGCGCGGGCAGCGCAGCGGAGCGAGAGAGAAACAAAGCTGCCGTCGACGTCTGTCTCTTTCCCACTGACGTCAACGGGCTCTGTCTGCGCGCGCGGCGCGCGTGTGTGGTGGTGTGTTGGTGTAATAAAAGTCGTTCGGCTTAGTGGTCGCTGCCGCGTAAGGACCCTCTACTACCTTTTTTTTGGGGGGGGAGTGTTTTGGAGGCAGGGGGTGCGCAGTACACTATCAAGTTAAGTCAGTGCACGCTCTTCGGACAATTGAAGTCCACTTTTAGAATTCGTAATCGATGGACGTTGTGACGTTCACGCACTCCTGCTGCACCAGTCTTAATTACAGTCCGTAGTCTTGGAAAGGGAAAAGTTGAGTCGCTTGGCGCTTGGTGGAATTGCAGGGGCCGGTGGAGTCGGGCGGCGCGCGGCGCTGCAAGGTATTCCTCACGCGGCCGGCGTGCGGTCCGTGCGGTCGGCGCTAGGACCGCTGCCAACGACTGTGACTCGCAGAGTGGAGCGGCGGAGCGGCGTGGAGGGGACAGGCGGCACGGGGATGAAATATCGTTCCGCGGAGAGTACGTTAAAGGCGCGGACGGCGTACTCGCCGACAGCAGGGAAAGCCCCGACAGCCCGACACACTGCCTTGTTCCGAGTCCCGCTAAAAGAAAAGAGCGCACTTGAGTCCAGCGGCACAGGGCCGCACTGGGCTGCCGCCGTGCGCCTGCGGAACGCAGTGTAGGCAACGTGCGGCGCGCCGGCGTGGCCGCGTTGCCTACTGCGACGGCGTGCTGCCTGGCGCTTGCCTGTCTGTCTGTCTGCCTGGCTGGCGCCTGTCTGCCTGTCTGTCTGTCTGTCTTTCCGTCTACCTGCCTCCCCGCCTGGCGGCTCCGACTACAAAGTCTCGGCAAAGAGGGATGGGGCCCAGGGGGCGATTTGGCGCGGACGTCCCCATTGTCAGCGGCCAGTCCGCGTCTTGGGAACGGCACGGACTTTGAAGGCTCGGGGGGAGTAATGAGCGAGCCGTAGCCTCGCTCCGTCTCTCTCGCACTCGCGGCCCTCGCGGGGCGCGCCGAAGGAGTGCGAGAGAGACAGACTGCAGCAGACGGTCCGGCCGGCCGCACTTGGCGCCGCAAAGTTTCCCTTATAATTACTGACTGAGACTCTGTCTCCCTCGCGCCTCTGCCAGAAGCCCAGTGCGTGCGAGAGAGACAGACCAGCCGGCAGTCTTGCCGCGGCGCGCGTTTTCAGTTTTTGTCGGTCTTTCCGTTCTCCCTCTTTCTCCCAGACCGTTGCCACTGAGGCGTGCGATGGCCATTACCGTTTGAGTGTCGTCGGCGCGCTTCGGCCAAGCTTGAGCTCTCTAGATCCGAGGATCCGAGCGCCCCGCCCGCTGCCTCTCCGCCCCGCGTGGTGCAGGTGTAAGCGCAGCGCTGCCAACATGACGGCCAAACAAATAAATTTGGTGCACGCCGCTGCCGCGGCCGGCGGGGCGGCGAGGTGGGCGTGGAGTGCGCGCGTCACAGTGGTGGCGCTGCGCTGCGCTGCGCTGGGCTGCGTGTTGGCCCTGGCCAAGACCGTCGGCGTCGTGGCCGCGCCCGGCCGCGCGGATTATAATAACGCTGGCCAGGCTGTCGGCCCGTCGCTTGGTCGCCTCGTGATGCCGACTAAGTAGCTTGTGATTTAGTGCTACACCGGCGGCGTGGAAATGGCTCGATTTGTCGGCCAGCCTACATGGCCAGTTGGCACAAAAAAAAAAGAAGAAGCTTGGAAGTCATTGGCCTTGGTTTGTTTGCCCGACGCGGTTTTACGGGCCTGGCGGCCTGGCGGCCTGGTGCGGGGCTTACAGTGTCCCGTCTTCCTTTCTCCCTCGCGACGGCCACGTCACGTCGTCGGCGTCGTCGGGTTGCCCTTGCGGCCGAGGCGTCTGCGGCTCGTCTCGCGCCGTCTGCTGGCCGAGCCTTGGACAGAACGACAAAACACCGGCCTAGGTTTAATATCAAGTGTTGGCAGCCCTGGCCGGCGCGGCGCGGCTAGCCCTGCGCGTGTCACGGCTGTCATGTGACGGCCCGTGACGTCGTCGGGGTGACGTTATTCTCGTGTCTGCGCGGAGAGGGGAGGGGGGGGGCGTTGCAGTGCGCGCTGCCGGGCTGCGCATCACCCTTTGTATGAGTCTTGGCGTGGCGACGTCGCAATTTTTTTGTTGGTGGCGTGGCCGTCTTGCATGCTGGCGCCGCCGGGGACGGCACGAGTTTCGAAACGTTTCTATCGGGATTGCGAAAGAGTGTGGCTATGGCTCATTTTTAGGGTCTCCTTCCTGCGAAGAGGAGAGCTTAGGTAGCTCCGTGGTGCAAGTCCAGCAGCGGCAAGGTCCCGAGGTTCAACACCCTCCCTCCGCAGTATTTTTTTTTTCATTTCCTAATGAATTTACACTCCTCAAAATAAATCATCCAACGCGTTCTCTTACAAAGCGGCCGCCGTGCCGGGCCGGGCCCAGACGAAGGGGTGCGAGCGAGACGAGCAGCAAGGGGACGGGGTTCGCCTGGCGGAGGGAGGAAGAGGGGAGACATAATCACTCATCCGATCCCCAGCCAACAGAAAAAGAAGCCGTCCCGTGCCAAAAGGGCCCAAAGGCCTAGAGCACATGGCCTGCGTGTCGCGGTCGGTTCGCGCGCGGCTTCCTGGCTGATGCCGGCCAGGCCAGGTGCCTGGAGGGGTTGTTCGACGGCTGGTGTCGTCCTCCGTCCCTCTCGCACCCCTGCGGGCCGCGCCGTGGGTGCGAGGGAGACGGCGCGACGAACGCTCCTTGCCGCCGGCGGCGTGCCCGAGGGCGTGCCGGCGGCCTTGACGCCCCGCGACACAATGTCCGCGAACACGCGTCGCGTCGCGTCGCCGCCAAGTCGCGGGCCTTGCGCCACCGCGAGAGGGCCAGGCCCGGGGCCGGGCCGGCCTGATGACCACGTGCTGTCGCTCTCTCGTTTTCACGTTTCTTTCTCTGGTTCCTTCCGCAGGCGGCCTGTCGACGCAGCTCAGCGTGGACGGGCTCGAGGACTCGGTGCAGGACTCGGCGTCGTACGACGAGTCGCCCCGGCCGCCCCCGCCTAGATCGCTGCGGCTCGACCTCCAGCGGCCGCGGTCGCCACAGGTACGTCGCGGAGAGAGGCACACTGTTCCGTTTGCTGGCTGAGCCTCACCGCCCCTCTCCCCCAGGTGATACGCAAGGACATGAACGGGTCGTCGCCCATGGCGGACGAGGTGGACCGGGACCGCGACCGGGAGCCGTCGGCCGGCAGCCTGGGCGGCGGCTCCCTGCTCCACCACGAGGTGCAGCTGCTGCGCGAGCAGGTGGAGCAGCAAGTGCAGCAGACGCAGGCCGCCATGGCGCAGGCCAACCTGCTACGCGACCAGCTCGCGGCCGAGAAGGCGGCCAGGATGGAGGCGCAGGTAAAGTGCCCGGGTTCAAAACCACCCACACCTGGATTTTTATCTTTTTTTTTTTGTTTTCAAAAATAAAAGTAACTCTTTGTTTCCAGGCCCGCACCCACCAGCTCCTCGGCCACAACCGGGAGCTGCTGGACCACATCACGGCGCTGGTGGCGCACCTCCAGGAGCAGGAGGGCGGCGGCGCGGGCGGCAGCCAGCCCCTTCAGCTAGCACCCCAGGTGAGCCCCCTTTCCGCTTCCCGTCGTCTCGAGACCCTCGTCGTCCACCGGCATGCCCAGTCGGTCACACAGTGGGGAAGTCCCGGCCGGGGAAACAATTGTAAAAGCTCCCGTTTGATGCCCTCCAAGTGAGAAACTTGTTCAGGTCCAACATCTCACTCAGTTTCTTCGCTGAAACATTCCCCTTCTGACAGTCGAACTTTGTCACTTTGTCCTCCATCCTGTTTCCTTACCCATCTTGAGAAAAGAAACACAGAAAGAAGTACCAGCCTTGCATCATGCATCTTTGTGAAGTGTGTTTGTGTGCTCTCCATGTTCTAATATTTTGTTGATTGTAAACTGAACCGGAATGAAATGAGTTTGTCAAAGTGTGCCGAATGCTACAACAACTTTACTATCGTCTCAAAGAATTGAGATTTGCAGCTTTTTGCCAAATCTGTCGTCCATGCCACGTGGATCAAAAGAGAATCTCATTATTAATGGCTCTTCTCTTTTCTAATCAGTTGCCTGCAGATATATCGCGGCTTAAAAGTACAACTACATTCCCATAAACTACCAAAACGTGAGAACATTTTTTCAAAGAGAAATATTATTATCTTTGCATGGTAGACTTTGGCCTCTCTGAGGTGCAAAGATTTTTCTTTCAAATATCTGTTATGGACGCTTCTTTTCACTTTTGGTACTGTAGTGCAAATCTGGAAACACTTTCTTTTGTAAGGAATAGTTGCAAATCAATGTGTGTGTGAAATTTTGCATGCGTTTTCTTTAAACATTTATTTTGTACCTAGTGAGTTCAAATTATTTTAAGCTTCATATTTTTGTTATAATTTAATGGAGGTGTGTTTATCTTCTGTTTTGATGCTGTCCTTAAAAACAAAGAATGCTTAAAATGTTTTTTTCCGTGTTGTGTTGCAAGTTTGCTTTTTAATGCTTGTAGTAGTTTAGAGTGTGTTTTTGTTTTTTGTTTTTAGTTTTTGAAGTTATGCCACTATTAACTGTGATTTTTAATTCATTAGTGTTTGCTATTCTGTTTAATGTGAACTTGTATTTTTGCATGCGAGTGAAAATTATATCATAGTGCATGAGAGTGTTAATCTGACTAGTCGTTTTGTGTAAACACTTTGTTGTGTGCGCGTGAATTTTTTTATCACCATGTGTTGTGCAAGAGGCAAGGCCTTGACTTGGGTAGTTGGGGTAGGACGCTGTCACTGACATGCCCCAGGGCCGCCTGCCTAACCAGTCTAACTTATGGCTGCAAAAAAGACAAGAAAATGCATTGTTCGATTCGAAGGCGGGCCCGGGTCGCGGTCTGTGATGGTGTGGTGGTGGCGGTGTGGTGACGGCTCTGTGCTCTGCTCTCCCCGCAGTGCGACCAGCTGGTGGGCCAGGGCGTGCCGCCGATGTACCTGACGGACTACCAGGAGGCCGCCGCGCAGCACGCGGCCAACCTGGCGCTCTACAACATGGCGGCTGGGGTGCCCGTCGGGGTTCCGGGGTCGCCCGCGCAGACGCTGCGGCACGGCGCCCACGGCGTGCAGGCGCCCACGCTGTTCGGCTTCCCCTACGCGCCGCCCGTCACCTCGGACCAGCAGTTCCAGACGCAGCTGCTGCAGAGGCTGCAGTCCCTGAGCGGGTACTCGGCCGCCCCCGGCAGCGCGCGCTCGCCCACGCCCTTCGGCTACCCCCAGTCGCCCACCCTGGGCTACCGCATGGCGCAGCCGTCGCCCTTCGGCAGCACGGCCGTCATGGCTGCGGCGCAGCAGCACCGCGCGCACAGCACGCCGGCCGCCACGGCCACGCCCTCGCCGACGGCGCACAGCGCGCACAGCGGACACAGCGGCGGCAGCGGCGCCGCGGCCTCCACGCAGTGCACCCCGCAGGACGAGGAGTCGCCGTTGTTCATCCGGCCGCTGTCGCAAGTCGGCACGCTCACCACCACGGACAACGACGGCCGCACCAGGGTCATCGTGCCCGTGCCCATGGACGACGACGCCGGCCCCGCCGGCCCCACCAGGCTGAACCCGCCCCCCGCCAAGGCCAAGCCGGCCGCCGCGGCCGCCGCCTCCGGGGGCGGCACCGCCAAGCGGCAGCAGCAGCAGCTGGCCGCCGCCATGGCCACCCTGGAGGCGCCGCCCCCGGCCGCGGGCGGCGGCATGGGCGGCATGCGGAGACTGGCCCCCGGGGGGCCGCCCTTCATCACCAGGTCCACCAGCGAGAAGGTCCCGAACCGCAGCGAGCTGATGACGCAGGTCACCAGGGCGGCGTGGGCCCGCCACACCACCAAGTAGAGCCTCTTGGCCTCGGCGCCGCGGTTCGCACTCCCCGCGTTCGGCCTGCAGAGGCACTGACTCTCCCGTGATGATGTTTCCCTCCTTACTTGTTGAGTTTGGTAAGGATACAAGGTCATTTCCATAAGTGTCTTATGGTAGGTATTGCTTCGAAAGCAATGTACAATCTGTTGTTCATATATTTCAGAATTTAAACTCTATGTTAAAGTAGGCTCATCAATCCTATGATTCTGCAAAACAATTTCCCTTCTTTGCTAGTAGATTAAATCCTTAGAGGAGTACGTATTTTAGGCGCTTGCATACGCTCCCCATGATGCCAAGTGTTTAACCGAGTAGTCTCGAGTAGCACATATATATATTTTTGGTATGAGAATGCGAGCACTACTTTGTACTAAAATGTTATCCCGAAAACAGTTTCAAAAAAATATTGGCATTTTCTTTATGATTACAGTGGAGTTTTTGACTTACTGCCCTTCTTCCCTGATTGTGCATACAAATAAAATGTTAAATCAAGTGCTCCAGATGATCTCATACAGACATCATAAATGTTACAATAATAATTATAATATTCCTTTCACTATTGCAATGGAACACATGCAACTTGCTCCTAATCATTCTGTTTGAACATTTGTGGAAAATGTAATTTTAACTACAAGTTTCCAGATGGATTGTTTATTTTTTGCCAGAGTAGCCAAAAATTAGATATATAGCTTTTACAACCCAAAATTTTATTGCTATTTTCTCATCTTGTGTTGTGAGCAGTAATATAAGGTCACAGTTGCATGTGGAAGTGTTTCTAGTCTATTTGCGTGCGGCCATGTGTTCCCGTATATTATAAGATGACTACCTATATGTGTTGTATATACTTTAATTTTGTAATTTATTTTGATTTGTATATATATTTTTATGTAAAGTGATGCAATCGAAGGGCGTGGAACTTTGCATCTCGGAATTTCCATTCGGCTTTTGTTTCAGCCAAAAGTGCGTATTGTGGAGAGTTCACCCAGTGATTTTATATTGTGTTGTTTGGAGACATGGTCTTCTTAAGTGTTTATATGACTGATGAATGGATGATGTGTGTGCGAATGAAGCAAAGAGAGAGAAAGATGTAAAATAAAATGCAAGATTTATTGTTACCACACTTTCTCAAGACAACCTCATCCCCAACTCTACCTTTTCTTTAGTCTTCCTTTCTATAGGACTTCTTCACACAAAGGGCGTTGGTCTGAGGTAAGCACAAGCGAAGAGAACTGGGGTGAGGTGGGCGTAACTACCCCGCGCCGGGAAATACCCCCCGAGGAGACGCAGCGCGGGGTATCGCCACCACGCGGCCTGCAGAGCACTGCAGAGCGCAGAGCCAAGGGGGCGGTCGCGGTCGGCCAGTGCTTCCCCCCCTCCCCCTCCCCCGCGCACCTTTCCAGTGTACTCGCGGCCGTGTCCCGCCCTTTGCGGGACCTCCCTGGCCCTTCCAGGCCGGGGGAAATGTTGTATTAAATGTCCGGCCAAACAGTGGCGTGGTCGGCCTCGGTCCACTCGGCCTGCTATTTCCGGTGGGGGGGTTCGCCGTCAACATTCAACATGGGCGTGTCTGCGACCGTCTACGACGAGCGACGACCACCGCTAATCCACCAGCAACAGCCAGCGCTGCCGAGTGGGTCTAGCCCTTAATGGTAATGGTAACGGCGGGTAGGCAGTGCCGTGGCACTCGCGTGTCGGCGGGTTGCCTACCCGCCATTCGGCAGGCGCTCCGCACTGCCTCGCACTGTGACGGCGGACTTGGAGGCGGAGATTAGCGCGCGCGTTGACGAGGTCCTCGCTCGAGGGACGACCTTGGGGTGTCGGAGCGCGGCAGACGCGGCCTGGGGAATGACCACCCCGGCGTGGCGCGGCGTGGCGCGGCGTGGCAGGTGTCCGCTTGCGTGCCGCCGTGCCGCATTACCCCTGCAGTGGTGTGGCTGCGGCCCACGCCGCCCACTTCCTTTAATCAAAATGAAGCTTTATGAAAAAGAAAGAGGCGAAACGGCGCGAGCCGAGCCCCTCCCTGGGTCAGTCGGCGCAGTCTGCCCGTCGCGCCACGCCCTGCCTCGCTCGTTGCACGAGTGCGTGGGAGGGAAGGGTGGACGAGTAAAGACCGGTAAAGACCGCGAGACTAGTGGGTGATGTTTGCAAATTTTGAAATGGAAAGAAAAGACCCTTGCTCTGGATGACATTAATCTGGTGGAGGTGAGACTGTCCCCGGGCGACATTCTTCATTTGGGAGGGCGGGGTGTGGGGCTGGCCACTGGGGCTGGCCCAGCGAGGCCTAGCGTGCCTGGCCGCCATAACATCACTGCCGGCACGGGCTTCAAGACGACACGGCCCGCGGTGTCCCCCGAACCTGCCCGGCCAAACGAATTCGGCGCTGTTTTAACCGGCCTTTCTGTTCCTCTTCGCAGCTGAGCTCGGCCGCCAAGGTGGCGCGCTGGTTCGAGCTGCTGCAGACGCCGCCGCTGTCGCGGCCCGAGAGCGGCTTCGTGTCCGGGGCGCAGTCCGGCGACCTCGGCGGCTCGGCGGCCGAGACCACCACGGAGACGGACGCCGTGGACCCCGACATCGTGGACGCGGAGACCGTGGAGGCCGCCATGGCGCAGATGGACTCGGCCGTGAGCGCGGCCCTGAGCAGGCTGCCCGCCCGCAAGAAGAACAAGCTGTTCAAGCTCAAGCTGGGCAGGAACGTCACCTTCTAGCGGGCCACTCGCGCTGCCGCCAGCGCCACCAAAGACAGACACTGCGAATGTCTTCTCTCTTATTGTTTTGTCTAGAGTTGGCTGGTGTTATACTTGTATGAAATGTTGGGATGAAACTGCAGGAGTAGGATGATGAAGTTGGCAACTTTATAAGTTATGTGTTAAGATTTTGAGTTTTACGGCCGCAGATGAGCCTCTCCAAGCAAGACTGAGTTTCCCGCCACGGAACCTTGTTGCACGTGCATTCGGACATTGGCTGAAATTGGCGTTGATCAAAGTTAACCAGTGCTGCAGTGTCTTCCAGAACATAAACGCCAAAAGGCTAAGAATAATATATTGATCTCGAGGGAAGTATTTTAGACCTAAATTAAAGATTAAATAAAGCCTTAGCCAATTTGGAATGTTTCACTACAGTAATGTACATTTAAGTGAACTTAACAATAAGTGATGGTGTAGCAGAAGTATGTGCTGATCTCCTCTTTGAAATGCAGTTGTTTGAATATCGTTAGTTAGCCAATATTGAGTGTAAAGTGCATAGTATAGTTAGTTAATGCCACCAGAAATAGCAACCTTTAAAAAAACCTGTATAAGGACATCTGATTTCTAGATCCCTCTCTTGTGCCAGCGATTTTCATTTACACGATTACAGGAGTGCTTGGAGTATGTATAAATGATAAACATTTGTAAATATTTTATGTATTTTTAAAAAAAGAGAAAGAAAAAACAATCAAACCCATTGGTGCCATATGGGGATTCCCATGGTTCTTTGGAACCACTCTTGTATGTTCTAATTCGATGAAATTTCATGACCAATGATCTTGATGTACTATTACTATATTGTACATAGTACATTTAGTAGAGTATAATTACATTGAGCAAATTTTCAGAAGACTGTTTAATTATAAATGTAAAAATTTAGTTGTTGGACAGAATCTTTGAACTTAAATTTATGTTATAAGAATGTCTTGACTTGAAAATGTTACCATTTCAGAGGCTACTGTCACGGTAGCAAAGCTACATACATTCTGTAATTGCTATTTGGGTGAAACTTCATTTCCCTTAACACCCAACTTCATTGCTATAGTAGCTTTACATCCTTTCTCTGAATGCGTTTGTATGAGGATTTCTGAAAGGTTCTCGGTGAATGCATTTCCAATTTTAAGTTGTAATTTATGAGCATCACTGTCACATTTTCGGCTGAAATGAAAATGTGATAAAGTGTGTTTGTATTTTTTCAGGACATTTATTTTCTATAAATTATTTTCCAAAATTGGCATTTAGTCTTGAAAAGGCATGGAAAAAGTGCACCCTCTCATTTTATGGCATATAAAAGAGTGTTTCTTGCACAAGCAGTCTCATTGTTTTCTAGGTGAATCTTGACAGCAACTTTGAACGTGGAAATTTGCATTCATTGGCCTATTTTTCTGAGTCACTGTTCATAGAGAAAATGGTAAAGGATGTGATGGTAAGCTATGTTATTGAATTGTTGGTGCTGATTGCGACCCTCCCTCTCCAAACTTTCTGTATAAACATTTAAAAGATAATTTAATAAACATTATTTATTACAATGCTTGCTGATTGATTAGATTTCCACCCTTTCCCTACACACAGTTATTTTTCACTGGGTGAGCCATAAGATCAGAACAGAACACACATATCCTCCGTGATACTGAGTAGCGCGATCAATCCCAGAAGCTAGTATGGAGTAGAGATACAGCATTTTAAGCAATATTAGGGGGCCAAGCTTAGTACGACCCGACCCACCCCGTGGCGGCTCTCGGCTTCCCGGACGACAGGGGTGAGGGGGTGGGAGGGGGAGGGGGCTAAGTGGCAGGGAGAGGGCGGGGGCGCGTCACATGAGCCTGCTCATACACGTACACGCTCGCCTGGCCGTACGCAGTGCGCAGTACGCAGTGTGGGACGTCACCGGCACCGTCACGACCGTCACCTGGATGGCCTGGATGGCGGCTCGGCCGGCACGGCGCGCACCTGGACTGCGACGAGTCTGACCGAGGAGAGCAAGGGCACCAAGGGCAGCAAGGGGACCAAGGTAGGCAGTGCAGAGGTAGCAGCCGCCCGTAATGTTCGAACGAACCTGCCCCACGCTGGTGGTTTGCGAATTTGAATCCGTTGTCGCGGGGTTCTGTCGTGCCTTTCCAGTGCTTTACGCCCGTCGCCCGGAAAGCTTGTCACTCTCAGACTAGTTGCTTGTCACGCTCAAGGATTGAGGTTCACCCGAAATTCGAAGTGAAGCTGCTCGGACGTTGCCGAAATGAAATGGTTTTCCTTCCCGCAGTGAGGCGTGTCGCGTGACGCTGAATCACAGCCCACACGCACGGCGTGGCGCGGCGCGGCGTAGCTGTCAAGCATTGTCACGCACTGGAGCACAGAAGCACTCACGCTCCGGCTCGAGTGCGGCGGCAGCGCGGCACCGCACTCGGCCCACGGCCCGCGGTCACGGAGTACGGAGAACGGGGTAGGGAGTCACGGGGGAGCAATCGCTACGTCACGCCAGTCGTCGGACGCAAAGTCGCAGGGAGGGCCGTGGCGTGGATCAAGCGTCTAAATTTTTTTTTCTTTTCAACTAGTCTAACGAGCTGGTGACGCCAGGCCACCCCTCTGTGCCGGTGTCACTGACACTGCCGTGCCATTAGTTGATTCGTTCTGCCGGCTAGGACTCGGCCAGGATGTCGGAGTCAAACACCGGCGGCGACCGGCCCCCGGGACCGCCCCCGGGACCCAGCCAAACACCCGCCGCCGGCGCCGCCTCCCTCGGGCCGCCCCACATGGGGCTGTCTGCGCTGCCGGCGGCCACCGGGGTGGCGGGGCGGCGCGGCAGGACGACGTCGCCGTCGCTGTCCACGGCGTCCACCTCCACGGCCACCACCGGCATCCTGCGCCTCAACATCAACAAGCCGCGCAGGAGCTCGGGCAGCTCCGTGGAGTTCCGCATGCCTGGGGAAAACTACATGCAGGTGAGTCTACTTCGTGGAAACGGACGCTTGTCTGCACATGGTCATCAGCGAGGCGGGCGGGAAGCACCCCTTACTCCCTAGCAGGCCGTCGGGCGCGTCGTGTGTTGTCGGCGCGAGTGGCGAGGCGAGCAGCGGGCGGCACGGTCAGTTTATCGGCGAGGACGGCCACGACCGCGGCCACGACGACCACCTCCAGGACGAGGCGAGAATGGCAGTTTGCGGGACGGAGGGCGGTCTGCCTGTCTGCAGGCTGATTCCGAGCGGACGCTCTCTCTTTCTCTCCCGCTCGCACTGTGGGACATCCCGTGGGGGTGCGAGAGAGACAGAGCGACGAAACCTCTGTTCGGAAGCGGCCTGGCGGACGAGGTGCTTTTAATGGTGATGTACAACACGCAGGCGGAGGCCGCACGCAACAAGGTGGCCCGCCCCCGGCCCGGGACTCTAGGGCGGCGTCTCGGCGAGGCCAACAGGGCGTGGCAGGGCGGCAGGGCCTCGGCCGCCGTGGCGCAGGCCAGCCCCTCGTCGGCCAGGGCCTCGTCGGAGGGCGCGCCGCCTGCCGCGCGCCACCATGACAGATCCAGGCCACTTTTTGTTGCCACGCTGGCTAATCTGCCGCGGGTATTGTTGTTGTTGTTTCTTTTCGCGGACGTTCCTCGAGACGTTCCTCGACGCGGCCGAAGCCCCGCGGGCGGCTCCAGACAAGGCTCCAGGCAAGGCTCCAGCAGGCGGCACTCCAGGAGGGCGTGGCGGGGCCGCGGCCGCTTGCATGACCGGGGCCACTTTGTGTACACGGCTCGTCTTGTAGGGTGTCGGGGTGGGGCGGCGGGGGCGGCGGGGGCGGTGGGGGCTGCGGGGGCCGCGTCTTGGAGGACGGCGGCAGCGCGGGCAGAGGGTGGGCCGGGCCGCTGGCCGACGGGGCAGACGCAGGCCGCGCCAGCCAGGCCGCGCGAGCACACCATGAAGCTGCGGCGCAACAGGCGCACGGCATGCACGCCATTCGGCCCTTCTTCCACAAGGTGAGCCGGGAGCGGGTTCGAGTCCCCCTGCCGGCGGGCCGTTTTTCTTCGCCGTGCTCACCTCGACGCCTTGCCGCAGGTGGAGCCCACGTCCCCGCAGCCCTCGGTGGACCGTCTGTCCGTCTCGTTCGCCCCGGAGGAGCGCAGCGTCTGCTCGGACTCCTCGGTGCGCGTCAACGTCATGGCCGCCTCGGGCACCCTCGCCGCCAACGGCTACGGCGACGCCTCGCCCGACAAGGCGGCGGCCTTGGGCGCGGAGGAGGACGACGAGGACTACTCGGTGAGCATCTCGGCCATCATGCAGCGGCGGGCGTCGACGCGGCGCTCCAAGCGCGCCAGCCGCCACCGACGGGGCAGCCACGCGCGCCGGCCGTCGTCGCCGTTCAGCCCGGACGCCGACAGCGCCAGCATCGGCGCCAGCGGCCACCAGAGCCGCCGCCGGTCGTCCGTGTTCACCACCAGCTCGGCAGAGTAAGCGAAAACATTTTTAGAAGTCGGTACTCGAACCCCGCGGGCTTTTCTACGCGTGTGTGACCCGCAGCACGGCCGCGTCGGTGGAGGGCTCGGGCGGCGCGGACGGCGGCGTGCTGCCGAGCGCCGCCGTGTCGCAGGAGCAGATCCTGGAGAACCTGCGCGTGCACAAGGAGGTGCTGAGCGGCGTCAAGATGCAGCCCTGGGGCATGCGCCGCAAGCTGCGCCTCGTCCGCCAGGCCAAGACCTACGTCAAGCGCCACGAGGGCCAGCTGCACGAGCGCTTCGCCAACTCGCACAACACCAGGGACATCATGGCGCGCTTCAACCTGTGGATGCTCAAGGTGGGCCGGGCCTTGACCGCCCACGGGGTCATTTGTGTTCTCAAATTCATCTTTGTGGACTCTTTAAGTCTTTCAAATTGACCTTCGTGGGTTCATTTACGTCTTTATAAATGCATGTTTGTGGGTCGGCAGCGCTGGCAGCGCGGCAAGCGGGAGGTGGCCAACCTGCTCAACATGCTCATCCCGTGGGAGCTCCGCATCAAGGAGATCGAGTCCCACTTCGGCTCCGTCGTCGCGTCCTACTTCACCTTCCTGCGCTGGCTGTGCTGGGTCAACTTCGTCATCGTCATCGTCATCCTGGCGTTCGTCACCGTTCCGGAGGCAAGACAACTCAACCTAACCTAACCTAACCCAACCTAACCTCACCTAACACTCGCTCTGCCTCCTGCCTCCCCAAGATCCTGACGGCGGACTCGAAGAGCGGGGGCGAGCGAAAGGAGATGCTGCCCGAGGAGCGCGCCACGGCCTACAACCTGTACAAGCTGTGGGACTTCGAGGGCCCGCTCAAGTACTCGCCGCTCTTCTACGGCTACTACACGGACGACGACCGGCAGAAGGGCTACCGGCTGCCCTTCGCCTACTTCATGACCGGCCTGGCCGTCTACGTGTACAGCTTCGTCGCCACCCTCCGCAAGTGAGTGCAGTCTTCGCGCTCCCGACGCGGAAAGTTCCCGGCTTTCTGGACATTCTCCCATGTTGTCATTACTTTGCCCTTTTCTTGTCCCTGTGATTGGACCCTGTCGCCAGGATGGCGTCCAACTCACGCATGAGCAAGCTCTCCGAGAAGGAGGACGAGTGCGTGTTCACGTGGAAGCTGTTCGCGGGCTGGGACTACATGATCGGCAACGCGGAGACGGCGCACAACCGCGTCGCCTCCACCGTGCTGGGCTTCAAGGAGGCCCTGGTGGAGGAGGCCGAGAAGCAGCGCGAGGAGCGGAAGTGAGTTTCGAATTTCAGTTTTAGTGAAGGCACAGCGACACAGCATGCATGGCTGGCTGCACACCCTAAAACTGGCTGTGCTGCAGTTGGCGCATCATGACGGTGCGCGTGGCCGTCAACTTGCTGGTGCTGGGGCTGCTGGTCTCCTCGGCCTACGCCGTGGTGGAGGTGGTCGCGCGCTCCACGGACGACGAGGCCACCAGGAACTCGGTGTGGCGGCAGAACGAGACCACGGTGGTGGTGACGGTGGTCAACAACCTGTTCCCGCTGCTGTTCGAGCTGCTGGGCATCCTGGAGCGCTACCACCCACGGAAAACGCTGCGCCTGCAGCTCGCCCGCATCATGGCCCTCAACCTCACCAACATCTACACCCTCATCTTCTCCATGTTTAAGAAGATCAATAAGATGGTAAGAAAACGGCCTTCTTTCTCGTGACTGGAAAGGAAATGGATTGTAAAACGGGCGCTGCCTCCAGTCCCACGACATGCAGGCCATCCTGAACGAGACCCAGACGAGCACCGCGAACGCGACCTTCGCGCCGGAGCAGACGACGTTCAGCAGCACGCTGGCGGCGTTCCCCACCACGCTGCCGCCCAACTGCTTCCAGAAGGAGGTGACTTGCGGCACGACGTCGGCCCTGCTGCTGTACGGGCTGGCGCTGGCCGGGCCGACGTCGCACTGGTCGCCTTCCTCGCCCTCCACGACGACGGTGTCCTTCTCGGCGCCGCTCTCCACGGACGCGGCCGTGACCACCTTCCTGAGGACGCACTACGGCTCCACACTGCCCCCGCACTTGCCGGCCACCGCTCCGATGGCCGCGTTCACGTCGGCCTCGCCCAGCACCTGGGCGGACGCCACCACGGCCACGTGGATGGACTGGAACGCGTCCGAGTCCTCGTGGGCGTCGTCCTCCACCTGGGCATCGTCCTCGGAGGGGATGGCGTCGTCCTCGTGGACTTCAGTGTCGTCGACCCAGGACGCGGACCAAGGTAGGTGCGTAGGGTATTTGAATGAATTCATTTTTGAGAGACGCTTACCTCTGCTTGCGTGCAGGTAACTTCTCCCACATGGCCGTCGGACTCGCCGGGCTGGAGGGCCCTTTGCTGTACCTCCACGAGGCGGCGGCGTTGGTGGCCTCGGACGCCTCGTCTAGCGCCGCCACGACGGCCGAGGCCTTCGACGCCTCCTCCACGACGCAGGGCGACACCTCCACGACGGACGGCTGGGCCAGCAGCGACGCCTCCGACGCCACCGACGACGCCACGGCGGCGGAGAGCACGTCGACGCAAGCTACGGTCACCGATGTCACCAACGCGACGGTGTCGTCGTCCTCGGCGGCCTCGGCGTCCAGCGCCACGGACGGCCGAACGTCGCCGCAGTCGCCCACCACCCCCAAGATGTGCTACGTGGCGCGCTGCGAGACCCCCGGCGGCGCGACGGGCGCCACCAGCACCGCGACGACGCCGGGAGCGGGAGCCAGCGGAACCACCCCCGCGGCCGGCGGGAAAGGGGTGCCCGGCGACGGCCAGAAGCGCACGTCCCAGTTCGACCTGGAGACGCGGCGGAGGCTGCACGGCCTCTGCTGGGAGACCATGTTTGGGCAGGAGATGGTCAAGATGACCGTCATGGACCTGGTGATGACGGTGGGCGGCACGCTCTTCATCGACTTCTTCCGCGCCGTCTTCGTGCGCGTCATGAACAACTGCTGGTGCTGGGACCTGGAGAAGAAGTTCCCGCAGTACGGTGACTTCAAGATCGCCGAGAATATCTTGCACCTGGTCAACAATCAGGGCATGGTGTGGATGGGCATGTTCTTCTCGCCGGGCCTGCCCCTCATCAACCTGGTCAAGCTGGCCATCATGATGTACCTGCGGTCCTGGGCCGTGCTCACCTGCAACGTGCCGCACGAGGTAGGCGCATGGAAATGTGACTGTGCGAGTGTTTCTCTTCTTGTTCTACACGGCCGTACACGGCTGTCGTTGCAGGTGGTGTTCCGCGCGTCGCGCTCCAACAACTTCTACCTGGCGCTGCTGCTCACCATGCTGTTCCTGTGCGTGCTGCCCGTGGGCTACGCCATGGTGCGGCTGCGGCCGTCCGTGCACTGCGGGCCCTTCTCGCGCTACCTGCACACCGCCGACATCTTCACCAACTCACTGCGCAACGCGCTGCCCGCCTTCCTGCACGACGCCCTCAACTACATGGCCTCGCCCGGCATCGTCATCCCGCTGTTGCTGCTGCTCTTCCTCGTCATCTACTACCTGCTGTCCCTCACCAACTCGCTGCGCGAGGCCAACAACGACCTCAAGGTGCCCGGCCCCACCACTCTCTACTCCTTTGTAACTCTTTGATGCCACGTGAGTGGGTAAAAATTGCTTCGATGGTGCCAACAACCAACGAGGTTGCCTCTTAGGCATCGTACATTTTTTGCCCTACTTATGTAGGAACTACTACTGGAAGAGATAAAAGTTCGAAGTTCGAGTTTCCCGCCTTTTGTTTGCTCCTCCTTGTTTACCCCGCGGCCAGCTGTCAGCGCGTCGTGGCGTGGCGTGGCGTTGGAGCGACGTGGGGGCGGCGCGGGGGCGGCGTCCCCGAGGGGTGGGGTGGCGAGCGCGGCCAGCGGCAGCGTGCGGCAGCCAGGGACGCCGATCGATGCCTCGCCGCGCACGGTCGGCGCGGGGAAACTTCGGCCACCCGCGGCGGCCGCTGCTGCCGATGCATCGACGCAAGTTTGGCGGCGTCGACTGTCGCGAAGGGCGGCGCGGGCCAGGGGGATGAGGTTGTTTACCGGCTCGGCGTCGTTGCCGGCGCCGCGAGCCAGGCGCGCAGTGCGCTGAGGAGGTCGCCCTGCCGTCCCTTGCCCTTCCGCGGCGGCAGCCCACCCCGCCCAATAGGATCAACAGGGAAATCTGGGGAAAATCCGCAGTGGCACCGCGCGAAAAAAGATGGGAGAAAAAGTCGAAGAAAACAAAAGAAAATGATGGTTGTTGTGGTTCTGCAGATCCAGCTGCGCCGTGAGCGCACCGAGGAGCGCCGCAAGATGTTCCAGATCGTGGACGGGCGGCGCGGCGGCGGCGGCGACCTGGCCGACAAGTGGCGCCGCCTCACGGCCGCCCTGCCCTCCGCGGGCACGCCGGGCACGCCGGACGGCGACGGCAAGGTGCCGGCCAGCGCGGCCGCCGCCAAGCCGGAGACCAACCGGCGGAAAGGTGAGTTCATACCGCTGTAGCGCGCGAGGAGGACATGAAAATGACGTAACGCGTTCGCCTGTCGCGCAGAGCTCCTGGCCCGGCTGCTGAAGCACGCCCTGCGCAAGTCGTCGGCCACGTCGGACGAGGAGTCCATGGCGCAGACGCCGACGGACGGCCCCGCGGCGCGCACCCAGGTGGCCGCGCTGGCCGAACAGCCCGACGGCGACGCCACCGACGCCGAGCAGCCTGACTGCCTCCCGGAGGACGACGAGCAGGCCGCCAAGGTGGCCAAGAGGGCGTCCAGGGCGGCGAGGACCAGCAAGGCCCGCTCCAACGGCGGACAGGTTCGACACTTTCTAAAGATAAATTCTCTCTCGTCTTTTTCTTTAAAGCAGTAACAATGGTTTGTAGGGTATTCGAGACGCGGTGCACGCCCTGACGAGCAGCAAGGCGAAGGACCGCGCGCAGCCGCAGGTCGAGGCGCACGCCGCGCACGCCGAGCAGCCGGCCGGCCCGCCCGCGGCGGCCCACCACCCCCACCACCACCACCACTACCGCCGCGACCGCCGCGAACGCCGCGAACGCGACTCGCCCTCCGCGTCGTCCAGGAGGGAGCGCGAGGACTCGGTGGCGTCCTCCTGGTCGGACAACATCCCCGAGATCCGCATCAGCAAGACGGAGAGCTCCGAGTGCGTGCTGGACGACAGCCTCCTCGACGGCGTCCTGGACGGCGGCCCGGACAGCGTCCCGGACGACGAGGCGGCCAGCACGTCCAGGACCACGTCGGGGTCCGCGTGGTCGCAGGCGGCGGAGCCGCAGCGGCCGTCCAAGTCGGGGAGCTCGGACACCATCGTGGCGGTCGAGGTACGCCGCCGATGTGCGCCGCGACTACTCGCCTCCTTTCATTCAGCCAACTAACGTTTTATATTTTACAGGATCTCGCAAACCCAACCAAAGACGCCGGCGTCTAGATTCCACGCGCTCCGAACAGCACATCGGACCAGCCACTTCTAACTGCCCACGGGTTAAAATTTAAAAAGATGTTGTCCGTTTGTATTTATAAACCACGGCACATACACAATGTCTCAACAAAATGGATTTAATAAAAAATATTTTACACCTCGAACCGTTCCTTATTTCCACGAACCCTTGTCGTCAGGCGCAGCACTCGCACAGCAGGCGATCACCGGACAGGCGGTTTGCTAGAAGTTGTCCGACTTGTACATCTGCACAAGCAGGATCTCGTAGGTCGCGATGGAGCCCAGCATCTGCAAGCCGACGACGGCGTCACGTATCCACTTTTCCGGAAACTGGGCGCGGGAAGGACGGCGACCACTCACCGTCAGGATGAAGGAACGGGTGATGGTGAACAGACCCAGCCCCGTTAGAGTGACGTCATCCGTAGTCGCTTGCGACAGGAAACGCCCGATCTGGAGGGCAATGCAACAGTCTTACAGTGCAGGGCTGGCTGCCGCGAAGCACCGCTAAGTTTCTCGCGCAGGGGGCATCGTCGCGTACCTCCTCGCTGAAGTGCGCCGACGGCACGGAGTACAGCGCCCTCTTGATGGCCTTGGTCTCCTCCGGGATGCTGGAGGCGGCGAACACCATGGCGCCGAAGCGCAGCAGGACGAAGGCGAAGGAGAAGCAGAAGTAGAGCTGGCGGACGATCCCCGGGGTGGCGGACGAGGGCCTGCGCCAGGGACTCGTTGAGGTCGGGCAGCGCGAGGATCGGGCGGCGGCGCGCTCTAGTACTCACCGGACGGTGTGCTGCAGCTGGATGCAGATGGAGAAGAAGTTGTTGAGGCAGGACAGCAGCATCAGGAAGCTGATGTAGTGGTCCACCTTGCGAGTCAGCTCGCTCAGGTCGCTGAAGTTCTCTCGCGCCAGCTGCCAGTACGAATGGCTCGCCACCTGGCCAACCGAAGAAAACCACATTATTGAAAAAACAAACAAAACAACCGTACTCCGGTTTGCGTCCGGTCGGCACCTGCTGGGCGTCCCGCGACACCGTCGTCCTCAGCTCGTGGAAGCGGCGGCAGATGGTGAAGCTGACGCTCATGAGGAACACGTCGTTGAAGTTGAGCACGAGGTTGGTGGCGATGACGGTGAGCTGGGCGACCACCAGCACCACGGGGTGGTAGGCGATCGCCTGAGCCACCTGGAAACGGGACGCGCCGTCAAAGTCACTGCAGCTGGCTGCGGGTTATAGTGGCACGGTGCGGGGCGGACACTCGCGTTGTTGAACAGGCGGTTGTAGTAGTCCTCGAGCATCTCGCTGAAGGAGTCGAACTGGTCCACCTCCTTGCTCAGAGGGTACGTGAACAGCTCGAGGAGGATTTCCGCTGAAAATGAGAACCGAACTGAGCAACTGGGCCTGGACTAGCAATGACTACAACTGCGATCCAATTTTTGAAAAATTCTTCAGCGAATTCAGAGCATTCCGATGACGTCGTACTCGAGCTCATGACAAGCGCCGTGACTGCGAGCGTGACAATCTTCTTGCGAAGCGCCGACGGCGTGTCGACCGGCTTGCCGTCAGAGCCGGCAAAGCGATCGGAGGCGTCGTAACGGTGCTCCACGCGAAGGAAGCACAGCACGAAATCCCGCCACCGGCAGGCCATGCTGACGTACACCGCGACCTCCATGACGGCCATGGCGTGGAAGCCGAGCCGCGCTGCGAACACCAGGGGGCTCAGAGGCAAAGGCAAAGCACGGCGCGCCGTTCGACTCGCGGCGGAGCTCACTGGACACGACGATCTCCAGCACGGTGTTGTAGCCGACGTACACGCAGTAGAAGTAGATGAGGATGCGGCACGCCAGCAGCCACGCCACCACCACGGAGAGGAACACCTTGGCGGAGCGCCACCGGAACCTGAAACGCGAAGAAAACCGACATTTCTCTCATCGTTACTCATTGTTTTAGAGTGTACAAGACTGAGGAGGCTTACGTGAGCAGGGCGTCTCTGGGTGCGGGCAGGACGCCGAAGTAGCAGCCCGAGGCCACCAGGTGCTCGGTGAGCGCTCGGAAGGAGCCCTGCGCGGCCGCCGTGGAGAGCAACAGCTCGTCGTCGGACAGGCTCTCCGCGACGTGCTTCCACGGGCCGACTGCCCAACAGGCGAAACAATGTTATCAGGCGGCTGGCGGCGCCAGTACTCGAACCCACGGCCGCGTCACCCACCATGCGCCACTGGCTGCACGGCGACGACGTTCCCAGGGCGGTGCCTCGCCGAGAGGACCTTCTTGGCCATGATCGGGATGTGGTGGACGGACATGACCTGGAGGGCGAGCGCATCGCGAGCGGGCCGCCGCCCCCAGTCGCCGTCCACCGCCCAACTGCCCTCCGAGGACGGCGTCATAGCCGGCCGCTTCGACGGGGGCAGCGGGGCGCGCGGGGCGCTGGGAGCGCTGGCGCCACGTGCAAAGGTGTCGCTACTTCCCCCATAACAAATTGCACGTCGGGGCGCACTGGCCAAACCTGTCAGCCAGGGCGCCAGACAACCAGGAGTTGGGCGGGGAGTCGTGGAGGGGGGCCCGGCCGGCTGGGGAGAAAATCACTGCGGAAAACACAACTGCCGGAGATTGGTGATTGATGCCGCGTCATTATCCTTTGTTCTTTGTTGACACGGACTGCGCTGTCTGTACTCCCACCTAAGCGCACGCTCGTCGTGCGTTGTTGGTTTTCTGGCATCGACAGGCTAATTTTCGCCCCACTGTCGCCCCGCTTGTCAAGGGCACTAATGGTCATTAGGCCAGCTGGAAAAAATGGTGTGCGTCGACTATGCGTTCGCAGCCCCGCAGCCCCGCAGGCTTCCAAAGGGCAGAGTTCAAGGCGCGGGCCAGCAGGCCAGCAATAAGTAGGGCGCACGCAGCCGGGCCGGCTGGACCGCGGACGCACCGAGGACGCCGTGGACGCGCCGAGGACGCCGACGTCGCCCTATTTCTGCATTTGCAGCAGGACCACTTCGTACGTCGCGATGGTCCCCGCCACCTGCGCCAAAAACCGTCAACAAAGGGGAATTTTTTTTAATGGATTTATTTTTGTTTTAAGCAATGGATTTGTGGTGACGAGACTCACGGTGAGGATGAAGGAGCGCGTGACGCGGAAGAGGTGGCAGCCGCTGAGCGCCATCTCCTCCAGGGTGGCCTGCTGGATGAAGCGCTGCACCTGGCGGCAGTAGGACCTGGAGGACACCGAGAAGAGCAGCGTCCTGGACACCTTGCTGTGGTCGTTGATGCGCGCCGCCAGCAGCGCCACTGCGTACGTGCGGCCGATGATGTACGCGAAGGAGTAGATGCGGAAGAGTTTGCGCATGAAGCTGTCCTGCGACAGGCTGAGTTCACTCAAAAGTTAACCTTCTTTCAACGCCCCTTGAGAATTGAAATAAAAAACTTCACTTTGTTTGAAACTGTACCAAACACACGCCTGTGCACAGCCGTCTGTTCATCGGCGTACCTCAGAAAGTAGTAGAGTTGGAAGCAAATGAAGAACAGGTTCTGCGTGAAGGAGAGGAACACGTTGGTGTTGACGAAGGCGTCGATCTCCTTGATGAGCTTGCTCAGCTCGTCGTAGGACCGGCGAGCCTCCTCCCAGAACACGTTGCTCTTCTCCTATGACGAGGACGGTTTACGAGGGACGTCGTTTCTTTATTGACAATGAACTTGAAGATGAGGCTACCTTGGTGAGGCTGGGGTGCAAGTGGCTGTTGAGGTTCTGAACGCGCCTGGACACGTACAGGCTCACCAACATGATGAACAGGTCGTTGAAGACGTACAGGAAGGCCAAGAGAGTGGCTGTGGCTTGGAAAAACACGGTGCTAACGACCTCCGACAATGGCGGCTGAAAAGAGGAAACAAACAAAGCTGCACCATCATTCACTTTCGAGGCGTTTATTTTTCGGCAATTCAATGCGGACCTTAGCTAGAGAGTCTTCAAAGAGATCTTGAACGGAAGGATAGCTTGCGAGTGTCTGTGAGAAAAGGCTGACTCTGTCAAACGTGTAGTCCACTGTAAAAAACAGATTAATTTTTTTCACACAAGCGGCGTTTAAATCGGTAGTACGGCGAGCCTGTCGCGGCCGCACCTATCATGAGGCAGAACAGGGCCACGGTGAGGCGCTTCATGTCGCGGCCCAGGAGTGGCGGGTAGCGGTCGCCCACGGCGCGCACCTTCTCGGCGCGCTCGAAGACCGTCGCGAAGGACGACCACCGCCGGGCCAGCCGCAGGTACGTGACGGCGATGGAGATGGCCACGCCGTGCGCGGCCAGGTCGCCTGCGGGGAGGACAACCAGAGGGGTGTGAGGCGGCCGTCGCCGAGGTCGCCGCCAGCGGCACGCCACCCACCTATGAGGGAGAGGTAGCCGTCCTGGCTGAGGCCGCTGATGGCCATGCGGGCGGCGAGGGCCAGGATGATGAACAGCGCGTACGCCGTGCGGAAGGACCTCCATCGAAACCTTTACAAAAACAAAAACAGTTTTTTGGCGGCAACGTTTAAAAGCGGGAAGTAAGCAAACCGTCCGCGGTGCTCCTGATACACTGTACCTCGGCAACGGGGCCGCGGCCTCCGTGTGGGCGGGCACCAAGGAGAAGCAGAGGCCGACGCGGAGGGCCAGCTGGATGCCGCTGCAGAAGGAGTCCGGGTGCGGCGCGGCGGTGGCCGCCGGCACCTCGCCGTCGGCGCCGTCAGTGCCTTCGGGCAGGAACGGCAGTGGCGGTCCCGGACGCCGGGGGTCCCTCGCCGACAGCACCGCCTCCAGCTTCATCAGGCAGGGACACCTGAAAAGATTTAAAAAAATATCAAAAATAATTCAGAGGTAGCTACCCTGTGTCCTTGGAATGCTTGCCCGTCAGCAGCGAAAATGGGTCGCGGTTGGGCAAACGCAGGCGACACACCTGGATGGCCACAATCAGGTAAAGTCCCTTCGGATCGAAGCCCCTTCACGCGACAGTTGGCGGACAGTTGTCGCGAGGCACCGGACTCAAGACCATGGCGATCCACGTCGTCAGCGACTCGGTGGCGGAAGTCCAACCCTCCAACCGCAGTAAGCTCATGGCCTCGATTCCACTTCGAATGGCTGTCCCGCGGCTCAACGAGTCTCCCCTGTTCCAGTCTCCCCGTCCACCACGCCGCAGGGCTGGACGGACAGGAAGGTTCTGGTACCCGCGCCAGCGCACCGCCTGCTCAAGGCCATGTCCCCCGTGGTGGCGGTCGGCAAGTGGGTCGGCTTCTTCGCCTTCCGGGGGCTGGCCAACCCGAAGCAAGTGTTGACGGCGATGTGCTGCACCCTCGGCCACCTCGCAGTGCCCACGTCGTCACGTGACTGTCCGCAGGTTCCACTGGGCTTCCCCCCGCGTCGCCTACCTGGCCGTCACCGTCCTGGGCATGGCGATGCAGCTGCTGGTGACCTTCGCGCCCGCCGACTGGGACGAGGCCACGACCTCCATCAAGTTCCTCACCGGGACCAACGGTCGGTGCCCGCCCGGAGTGCGTGATCGTCCCGTTCCGTGCTTCGCAGCGCTAACTTTGCAGTGTGCCAGGGATCATGATCTACCCCGGCATGGCGGCCGCCCTGATGCTGCTCTACGTGCGCGTGGGCGTGCACTGGCCGTGCGTCGCCGGCGCCATCAAGCGCCTGGAGGCTCGCCTCGCCAGGGGCGACTACCCCACTGTGAATCTGGGGCCGCAAATCCGATGGGTCACCATGGCCTTTCTCTTCGCCAGCTTCGTCAGTGAGTACTCCACAATGTGGGTCAAAAGAACGCGCTATATTTGTCTTGTCAATGTAACTGCTTTACAAAAAAGTAAAAATTGGATTCCAGTTGAAATACTTGTGGACACCGTTCCGTACTGCCTCGGGGTTATCCGGGAGGCGAGGTTCGAAGGAAGCAGCGAGTTTATCCGCGAACTCTTCTTCACAACCATCCCGCAAGTAATGCCACACTGTAGTACCTGTCGCCGTTTGACTGCATTGTACCCTGCGTCATTTTCGTGCCCTTTTGTTCAGTTCCGGAACTTCCCGAACGCCTACAGCACGGCCCTGGCCCTGTGGTGCTTCCTGCTCCGGTTCCAGACCAAGTGCGTCATGGTGTACAGCGACCTGCTGCTGGGGACGCTGAGCTGCGTCCTGGCCGCGCTGTTCGCGTCCGTCAAAGAGCGCGTCCGTGCCGGCGACTTCGAGGTGGCGTAGTGCTTCGTCCTGCTGAACCCGCCGCGTTGCCGGACTCTGACAGTGTGGTGGGGGCAGACCATGACCGACAGGGACTGGCAGGACATCCGCGAGACCTACAACGCGGTCCTGGACCTGACGGCGGCGTTGAACCGCCTGCTGGGCCCCATCATCCTCATCTCCTACACTTCCGGGCTGTGGTTCATATGCGGGGGCATCCTGCTCCTGCTCGCCGGGTACAGTTTTCCCAGTGGTGTTGCTATACAGTTTTCCTGTTTGCTGGACCTGCACTGTGCAACCTGTCCGCAGAGGCGCGACCGAACCGTCGAAGCAAGTCTACCTGTTCCTGTCGATGGTCTTCTGGTCCGTGCGACTCGTCCTCGCCACGATCGCCATGTCCTCCGTGTTCGAGCAGAACAAGGCTTTCCGTCGCCACCTGCACGCCGTGCCGTCCGCTTTGTACGGCTACGAGGTGAGTGGCGGTGTGCCGAGAAGCGGCCCGAATTTCCCGTTTTCTAAAGCGTTTTCAAACGGCAGGTGAACCGGCTCACCATGCAGGCGTGCCACAGCGAGGTGGGCCTCACGGGGATGGACTTCTTCACCGTGACCCGGTCCGTGCTGCTGACGGTGCGTTCTTCCACCACGGTCCGCTCACTGACACTCCCACGCTCAACCTCATCTAACAACGCACTGCTTTGCCCTCTCAGCTGGTGGGCACTGTGGCCAGCTACGAGGTCGTCCTCATGCAGTTCAGCAGGTGACTGGTGCACTGCTGGCACTGCCTCGCCTACCTGCGGCTGCCTGCTCCCTGCGCTGCGCGACCCTGCAGCTCCGCGCGCCGCCTCACTGAATAGGGTTCGCGACGCGGCTGGCTATCGACCTCACTCACCTCTCGTGATTACAGCTCCACCTTCCGGTGTCTGTCTGTCTGCCTGCCTGCCTACCTGTCTGTCTGACTACCTGTCTGTCTGACTGACCACGTGTTTGTCTGTCCGCCCGCCTGTCTGTCTGTCTGTTTATCTGTCTCACAGTGGGGCTGACACTTGCTAAATACTTTGTTGTCGTGTTGTGCCGGCCACGCCGGCCACGCCGGCCATCGCTCAACGAGCCCCAGTGACAGGTACTTCCCGAGGAAGTCGGGTCTCACAGTCGCCACAACAAGGTCATTCCTTTTATTATTCGGGCAAAATCGCCCGCAGACAAAAAGAATTGGGGTGAATACAAAATGAGACACTCTGGTTTCGGTGGACGCCGCGACACCGACTGGAGACACGTAGTGAGCCCGCAGGCCTCAAGCCGCAGGCCCCGCACAGCCAAAAATGACATATCACAAAATGCACGTGGCGCGCTCCGCCGCTCGGCCGCGCCAGCCCGTCAGGAGACCTTCTTGTTCCCGTTGAACTGGACCAGCACGATCTCGTACGTCGCGATCGTCCCCGCCACCTGCAGCACGCACAATCGCATTGAAGAAAAATTAAAAAAAAAAAAAATTGGTTGAGACTGCGAGGCAGTGGCGCCGCTCACCGTGAGCAGGAACGAGCGGGTGACGCTGAAGAACTTGAGCCCCGTCAGGGCGATGTCGTCCGTGGTGGCCTGCATGATGAACCGGTCCACCTGCACGTCACGCATTTTCCTTCAAGTTCTTCCCACTTATTTTTGGGGGATAAATTTGGAGTGAAGCTGGACGCACCTCCTCGCAGTAGCTGCCGGACGACACCGAGTACAGGATCTTCTTGACGTTCTTGCTCTCGTCGTTGATGGAGGCGGCGAACAGCGACACGGCCGCCGTGCGCAGCACGAGGAAGCCGAACGAGTACGCGAAGTAGAGGCTCTGCAGGGTCGACGTGTTGTTGTCTTGTCTGAAAAAAAAACAACGTCGCCACTTTAAAAACGAAAAATCCCGCTCCAATTTTTTTTTGGCATGAATACTCTGGCCCACTCACTTGACGGTACGCAGCAGCTGCATGCAGATGAAGTACAGGTTGTTCATGAAGGAGAAGAGGATCTGCACGCACAGGATCTTGTCCACCTCGCGGGTCAGCACGGCCAGGGAGTTGTACATCTCTCTGGCGCGCTTCCAGAAGGTCACCGTCTTCTCCTGCGTAAAAAAAAAACGGGGGGGTTACTGCGAATAGCGAACGTGACTGAAAACACAGTGAATTGCTTAACGTGTACCTCGCGCGGACTGTCGTGCAGCTTCTGGTTGAGGAGCTTGAACCGCTGCGCGATGGCGATGCTGGTGAGCATGATGAACAGGTCGTTGTAGTTCCACATGAAGGTGGCCGCCGTGTTGAGCGCCTGGATCACGACCAGCAGCATCGGGCTGTACGGGAACAGGAGCAAAAGCTGTAAAAAACACACAGTTTTCATAAATAAAAAGTCAAAATAATAATAATTTTAAAGAAAACATGAAACTTGTGTCATCTTTTTTATTTCAATGGAAACCTTACATGGCTGTAGCTGCCGGCAAAGTAGTCGTAAAGAAATTCGCTGAGCGATTTGTACTTCTTCAGGTCCATTAGAAATATGCCTTTCATTACGGCCAGGGAGTACTCGACTGCAAGCAAGGCGAAAAAAAAATAAAGAAAGAAATTAGTGAAGTAACAGCAGGGCATTGTTCCGAGCAGTGTACTGACGCAGCGCGAGGCTGAGCACGGTGATGGTGACGCCGTGGAGGCGCTGCCGCAGGCGGGGCGGGTGGCCCACACTCTTCATGACGTGCTCCACGCGCCGGAAGACGACGCACATGCCGCGCCACTGCACGGCCAGCCGCAGGTACAGCACCGACACCGTGGTGGCGCTCACGTAGAACACCCACGAGCCTGGTTCAACCGTCATTTTTGTCAAGACAAGCCTCTCCATGATTTCTGCAAAAAATCGACTGAAAATTTAGAACAGTTGGAAAATAAGTTGTTGTACTACTCACTGGACGCCGTGAGGGTGTTCTCTTCGCTCCGATGCCGGACGACGTAGACGATGGACAGGATGGCGTTGCAGAAGAGGCCCAGCGTCACCAGGGCGCTGTACAGGACGCGCAGCGAGGCGACGCGGAACCTGCAGTGGCGCAACACAGATTCCAAGTGAGGCGTGTGGAAGGTGCCGAGGAATAGACCTCGGTTCGTCTCGGGCACCTTGGCACAATGTCGGGCTTGGAGGACGTCGGCAGCAGCGAGAAGCACTGGCCGATGAGGACGGGCAGGCGCATCGCCGAGCGGAAGGAGTCCCGGTGAGGCGCCTCCAGGAGGAGCTCGTCCTCCTGCTGGCTGGTCAGCCTGGCCAGGGTGCTGGACAGAGAGGGAGAGAGAGGGAGGGAGACAGTCTTGCCACCGCCACGCCAGTCCCTCTCAAGGCCGAAGCGTACTTGAACCTGTCCATGGCGGGCCGCAGCTCGCCTCGCGAAGTGTTTCGGTCGTCGGCCACCCTGGGCACGGCGCCGTCGCCGGCCGCGCCGCCACTCAAGGCCGCCGTCGCGACTGAAGGGGCAGAACGGACAGGGTTTCAGTCGGGGGGCGTCCCTCCTCCACGTAGTTTCAGTCTCTCCTTCCCGTCACTCACACTCTTTGCTCATCAAGTCGAGCGCGCTGAGCTTGGCCATGGTGGGCGTGTCCCTCCTGTACACCACCATGTCGTCGACGTCGTCCTGGCCGAGGTTCCGGAGGTCGTCCAGGGGCAGGGACACCTGCAGCAGCAACAGCAACGCCGTCGTCAGCGCCCCGCCGAGGCCCCTGCGGAGAGCGGGATAGGCAGTCCCGCCGCACGGCGAAGCAGGGCGTGTTGCCTACCCCGCGCTTCGCAGGCGGCAGGGCCGGAGTCGCCGCACAAAATCCGAACGATGCGTCAGAGTCGAAAGGGCTGCCAACCTCAACCTGCTGAGGTGACTTCTCAAGAGCGGAGCACGGACCTCCTCGCCTGGTAGGCAGGCAGAGGTCGGCCACCCTGGAAATGTTCGCCCACTGTCGGTGCGGCGGTTGGGGGAGACAGACGCGCACCATCACCACCGCCTCCCTCCGCCAGGCGTCAGGCCTTGGCAGGCCTTGTCAGGGCATCTCGAGTCCGCCGCGCCGGCCGCCGTCGCCGCACGCCGCCCGAGGGTTACTACGGGGCTGGCGCAGCCTGGCGCCTCGATCGCACGCAGTCTGCTCGCTTGCCCCGGCTTGCCCGGCCCAGTGATACTGCCCCCGTGCGGCACCCCCGCAGCAGTGCAACAAGTAATCCCATCCCGAGTCGGCCTTCCTGGCCGGCAGTCGTGGCCGAGCACGCCGAGGACGGCGAGGACGTGCCCAGCGCTGCGCGCGCACGCCATCCGCCGAGCCACCGCCACCGGACGCGCCGATGCGTGTTGGCCTGCTGGCCAGCCCGTCGGGCCATCGCCAAGACTGGGCACACACGCCATTGACACCCGCAAACACCTACACTGCCCACACACACAGCCACACAAATCGATGGCCCCTGTTTACAGAGGGCTGTGCGAGTCCGCGCTTGCTGTGACGTCATCGCGGCGGCAAGCGGCGATCCGCGCCGGGAAACTGTAGACTGATTCCGAGAGTCGCTTTCGCCGCTCTGTCTAAGGGGACGCCCCATGAGTGCGAGAGAGACAGAGCGACGGAAGCGACTCTCGGGAGCAGGCGGCTGGCAGAGAGAACAACCCACCTTCTTGGAGGCGCGGAGGCCGCGGCCGGAGCCGGCCTGCTGGCGGTCGGCGGCGGCGTCCACCTGGAGGTCGCTGGCGGCGCGGACGGTCCCCGGCGGCCCCCTGCGCTGCACCGCGGGGGCCATGGCAGTGTCCCGGTCGTGGCGCCGGGCCGCGGGGCGTCGCAGGTCCGAGGCCGGGAACGTCTTCCGGCGCCGCTGCTCCACCTCGCGCTCCGCCCAGGTAGTGGTGGCCGCGGCAGGGCCGAGGTCACCCCCGAACGGGGAGCCCGGGGGCTTGCCCGGGGGCGGGGCCGGCGGCGCCGAGTCGGCCGAGTCGGCGACCATCACGGACTAGGGGCTGCGGGGGCCGCGCCAGGCCGTCCCGCCTGTCAGGGAACACAACGTGCCGACGTTTTCCCATTTATGGCGGCCACTTTGGCGTGGCCGGGACGTTCGCGGAGCACGAAGCGCGCCAAGCGTGGCCTGCACTGCAGGGCCTCCAGCCTGACAGCAAAACAACAACAAGCACAAGAACAAGCCGCGGCAGTGCGTTCGCCGAAATCGGACCTATTTGCTCGAGGGGGATTGTTTTTGTCGCTGCTGTGTTTTATTATGCACAGGCTAAAGGCCGCCGCCGCGCTAACAATAAGAATCATTCTCGCCGCCGCCCGGACACGAACACGACTGCGTGCGTGCGTACGTGTGTGCGTGCGTGCGTGCACGTGTGAAGGACAATGGGATGGGCCAGCCGGGCCAGCCCCAGGCCAGTCCTAATTCGGAGTTGGGCCGCCCTAGTCCGCTCCTACGAAGGGCGGCCGGGCGGTCGTAACGAGCTGAGCCTGGCCATATCGATGCGCTGAGGAAGGGCTCGCGCGTAGCCAGACCACACACACACATACTCTCACGTGTGTTTACATTGCACGCTCAGCTAGCACAACACTGTCCGCACACATAAGGGATACGCGTTGCGAGGGCGCACACATACAAGCACACACACACACACACATACACACACACACACACACACACAAAAAAAAATACGCACGCACGCGCACACAGTCTTGCTCACAGTCCAGCACTGCGGCATGGCGACGCCCGACTGCTTCGCCAAGGCGGCCGCGCCCTGCATGTCCTCCACGGGGCGCGGCGCAGAGCGGCGCAGTGCTGCAAGGCCGCCACCGCCAGGGGCACCGAGCGACACACCCCCGCGGGTACAGTCGGTCGGCCTGCCCGTCATGGCCAGGGGTAGGGGGAGGGGGGAGAGAGGGAGTGAGAGAGAATGCAGCGCGTTTCCGGTTATCACCGAGACCGGAAACCGGCCCCGGGCACGTACACTGAGCTTCGATAATTGGAGGCGAAGGGCGAGGAGGGCGAGGCTTGTCGTGCGCCACGGAGAACGGCAGCGCACCCTTCCCGATCTCGATATTTCGATATCTCGAAATCTCGAGCGTGTAGGCGTGTCCCTGTTCGTTGATGCGCAGCCCGACTGTGTACAGTGTACACGCTTCCAGTCGAACTTGGTTAATTGCTGCCCTGTCGCGCTGTCGCGCTGCCGCCACACCCTCGGGCTGTCGTTTGCTGTCGCCACGTCGTCATGCTTCCCAGTGCAGGCCCTTCTGTCAACATGCCGCGTCCCGCGCGTCCCGCTCGCAGCCCCGCCGCGGGCCGAGGCCGAGACTCCAGGACGGCGTCGAGCTCGACGTCCCGGTCGGCGTGGGGCTCCCCGGCGTCCGAGCGCCGCGACGGCACGCCGCTCTGGCGCCGGTTCTTGCGGAATCGCGTCGCCTCCGAGACCTCGACGGCGACGTCGTCGCTGGGGTCTTCGTTGGCGTTGACGTCGTCATCGTCGTCCTCGGCGACGTTGGTGGTGCCGGCCCCCGATGACTTTTACGCCGAGGCGCGCCGCCAGTTCGCCGCTTACCTCGAGAACCCGTGCGTGCACGGCCTGCAGTACATCGCGCGCAGCGACTACCCGGTGGCCGTGCGGTAGGGGCGGTGGGAATGGACCGAGGTTCGAATACCGGCTGGAGCAACCTTTTCCTAGCTTTGTGTGCTGCAGCGTGCTGTGGGCGCTGCTGTTCGTCTCGTCCGTCGTGGGCTTCGTGGCGCTGGCCTACCTGCAGGCCTTCTCCTCCACGTCCATGACCAGGATCTCCGTGTTGAACACGCGCGTGCCGCTCGAGGAGTACCCCTTCCCCTCCGTCACCCTGTGCCCCTTCCATCAAATCCTCAAGAACCCGGCTCTCGCCCTCCTGCGCGCCAAGTACTCGACAAGTTCCTTGTCCACTGCTAAAAATGTTTTTCTTTGTTTCAAAAGTTGATTGTTGTTGGGTTCTTTGCAGCGTGAACCTGTCCTCGAGCCGGGCCGCCAACGCCACCCCCGACGACGCCATGTACCTCCGGATGATGTCGGCCCTGCAGAACTTCCGCTACCCCCAGTTCTCCGCGGACTGGGGGAAGCTGGACGTGGAGGCCCTGGAGAGCCTGGGCAGCATGGACGCCAGGGAGTTCTTGGTCAAAGTACGCAGCCAGGAGAGGGACTTATTTCCGCAGTGCCACATTGAAAATGGAATGCCACGTCCCGCAGGTGTTCCCGCCGTGCCAGATCATCTTCAAGAGCTGCCGGTGGCTGAACGTGGTAGTGGACTGCTGCACCATCTTCGACCTGCAAGAGACCCACAACGGCCTCTGCTACGCGTTCAACTCGTGCACCAGCAGGGCGTTCAAGGACAAGGAGTGCGCGCCGAGGAACGGCAGCTCCGAGAAAGGCGGCGGGCTCATGGTCATCACGCACTTCACCATGCCGACCGAGGTGGTGGACACCTCGGTGGTGTCCGCTTTCAGCGTAAGAACAACCCCCTTCCTTCGAGTGCAGCGCCACGCGCGGGGCATTCCGAGTGTGTGGTCGGGTCCTGTTGGCCTGTTGCAGGTGGTGGTGGGCAACCCCTTCGAGGTTCCGCAGCCCGTGGGTGGCTTCTTCATCAGGGAGGACGTCTCCATCTCGAGGATAGAGGCAAGTTGAAGCGGAGCGTGGGTTGCGGGCACGGCCGGCATGGCCAGCCGGCTGACTGGCTTCTCTGCCCCAGGCCTCGCTGTCCGTCCAGCTCGCCGAGCCGGACATCGCGTACCTGCCCTGGGAGGCCAGGAACTGCATGTTCCTGGACGAGCAGCCGCTGAGCATCGCCAGGCCGTACACGCAGCAGACCTGCATCGAGGACTGCCGGCTGCAGCTGATCTGGGAGCGCTGCGGCTGCACCCCGCACTACTTCAGTCGCTCTCCCGACCAGGGCGGAGTCGGAGCCTACGAGAAGTCGTGCAACGCCACGGGCATGCAGTGCATCTTCGAAAACAAATCTACACTGCGTAAGTGGAGGGGAGCCGTGTGGACGAGCACTGCACAGTGGGCCAGAAGACCGGTGGAGGCAGCCAAAATTCGAGACGCGTTTTGAGCTCCAGAGTCGCCACATGGGACTCAAACCGAACGAGTGACCCCACCAATGGATTCCTCTCCGAACGAGGAATCCATTAGTCGCGTCACACGTTCAGTCTGAGCCCTGTTTAGCGACTTTGGGGCTCAAAACGCGTCTCGAATTTTGGCCGCCTCCACCGGTCTTCTGGCCCTGTGCAGTGGCGTCGGACTCTGAGTCAATGGGTCACGCACTTGTGTCTAGGGAGGACGAACAGCGTGCCGGTGAAGAACAAACGAGAGCTAGACGGCCTGAGGCTCTTGGACAACGACACGGGCTACGACTGCACGTGCCCGTCCGAGTGCCAGATCCTCATGTACAGGACGGAGATAACGAACCTCGGCACTTTCGTAAGTGGCACCAGTGTAGCGCCAGTGGCGGTAGCGCCCGGCGGCGAGGCAACCCAACGTACTCGCTTACATGCTTCACGACGGAGCGCGCAACAGAGCCGCCTATTTCTTGGGTTCAATGTTAGCCCTGAGAATGTATTTTGCAGAAAGGGTCTCCCGTCTACGATGACAACGACACTGCTACGACCATCTTCGTCCGGCAAAGGAATATGGAGGCCAGAAATATTGTGTACCTCAAATCACTTCATCGTACTTTCTCAGAATTCGTTGGTGAGGGTCGAGATTTAATTTATCATGATGCAAAAGGCTCTGCAATTTTTCTTATGGTGGCACTACTGTGTTTTTGCAGCGGACCTGGGTAACATAGCAGCTCTGTTCTTAGGTGTCAGCATTTTATCAGTTTTTGAGTTCGGTTTTGTGTCAGTGTCTTGTTTAAAGACGTTATATGAGGGCTTGAAAGCATCAAAGATATAACTCACATTGTTTACTGGTAGCTTCCATTCCTCATAAACATCAAAAAATAACAAAGTACTTTAAAGTCATAGTTACAGGATTCATCTTCTTAACATCTTCAACAAAATAATTAGATTAATGTAGACTGTAGTAGGAAGAGACAGTTAATTTACACACTACTAAGGCATTAACACATTATAGAATATGAAAAATAGTGTAGAAAATTAATATGTAATGGTATTTAAGGTTGAAAGTTCAATTACCACTGACAAAAATTACAATAGAAAAAGAGATAGAAATTGGAAAATAAAATCAAGTTTGAATACAGAGACCAGTTTAAAAATCATGGACCACAAGCAGAACAAGGAGAAACCATCTAAATGTGATGCATAATAAATACATACAATTCCTAAAAGCAAGAGGGAGTACAAATAATTTTTTTAACATTGAAACTGATGGTTTTTTGCTAGCATTCTGAAAATACAGTCAAGCTAAAATATGTAACAAGAAAGACATTTGTAAACTTTATCACACTTATGGAAACACTGAAAGAATCTAATTTAGAGCACAGTATTAGCACCAATAATCGACACTGGTTGCGGCAAAATCTACAGCTGCAAAATGGAAGCCGAGCAGCCAGGAAGGACGAGACAACAATAAATAGCAAAATTCAAATTATCACTGATCCATTATACAATATCAAACAACCTAATATAAATTTATAACAACATAAAATTAAAGTTCAAAATAGATAAGTAAAAATAAAAAAATAAAGGGAATGTTGCTGCATCAGTATACTAGTAACATATAAATGGCCTACTTGAAAAAGATTGCAAGAGTCAGTCTAAGTTTAACAATTAGTGCTTGTGATGCTATGCATGTGATGCATAGGCTATTTATCCAAAGACTATAAACTAACATTAACAGAGGAATAATCACAAAACATTATCAAAAAGAAAAAAAAGTAGTTAACAATGCTCTGGTGCTGAGTTACAGTTAGAATCAATACTTCCTTGTTTTCATTGAGCGATTGCACTAAAATCTAATACAGCTGCACATATAAAAGAAATTCAAACTACTACTTTTGAGACTGATAAGTCAAAGCTACTTCAATTAGTACTAAGTGTCAAGTACACATGTTGGCTGACCTTGTGAAAAAATAAATTGCAGTGCTACCTTTCAAAATGCATTAAACGTCAAATTTCATTGTTTCTACCTTTCACAAAGCATTTCTCTTTAAACATTCCTAGAATGCGATATGCTCATCGAAAGTAAGTAGGTAGTCTTATCAGTCGCATTGTTCCACAAAAAAACGTTGGTAAGTTTGTGACATGAGAACTATCTCATAAATATGAATCTAACTTCTATGGCTTTGTGAGCATAGCAGCTTACAGATGACAGTCACAGATGACAATCACAGAAAACTATTTCGTTGGATTGGTTAAAGCTATGACTTTATCAGAAATGTACATGCATGGAAGACATTTCAATGTAGAATTGTTCCTACTTTCTTCTTCCTAAAAAACTCCTGTATCACATCTGCATAAAAGAAAAGCTTACTAGTAAGTGGGCTTAGGCCAAAGGCATTGAATACACAGTCATAGTGTCTAAGACCACAAGGAAGCACTACAAGGTCTCATGAGCATAAATCTACTGTGGACTAAAACATGTTCACAATCTATAAAATCATTGACTTAACATAACAAAGATAACAGGTACCACTCGAGACAACAAATAAATAAAGGATTGCCCACCTCTTAATAATCAAGGTCTTCAATAAAACACAATGAGTATCATTCACAAGTACAATAATTCAAAATTTGGATGATTTTTTTTCTGAAGTAAAGTAAGAAAAAATAGTGTTGCTACTTTCTAGTCCATGACTAATTTAAGCATTAGCATAGTGAGTTATAGGGCAAGACTCCTGTTCAATTTCAGAAACACCTTGTATGACATAAATTAAGTAAGAAATACCAATCAAACACATGGCAACACCGAGGACTAAGCAATTTTGAAGAATTCTTGCATAACCAAGTTCAGTTTCCAGTCTTTTATTTGCCTGAACCAACTTTGCCACCTGCAAAAGAATCAAAAATTTGAATTACATTAGTGAATCACTTTACACTAAGTGTGCAAAATGAGTACAAGTTTATACTTACATTATCACACATTAGTGATAATTTGTCAACTGAAGAAGCTGATGAGCTAGCAAGAATACCACCATTACGGCTACTGGTGTCTGCTGGAGAACCTCCTGTGGTGCTACATCTTAGTCTATTGATCTCTGTGGCAGAATGCCCTTTCTGCTGCAAATGCAAATATAAGACAGTTACAGTGGGTGTTATTGACTAATTTTGCAAAATCAGAAATAAATGAAAAGAGCAGTTACCTTCCACAGATCAGACAACTCTTGATTAGATATGTCGCCAGATTCGAGGGGCATCCCCATTACCAAAAACTTGTCCTTAGAAATAGACGATAGCTGAAACCCAGCATGAACCATGACTGACACCGACACCGATGCACCAGGTTTCAACACACCCAAACATGGTTTCACACGGTATGTTTCAGGAGATGTTGTTTTCAACTGTAATCAAAAGGGTTAAGGGTTAAGTTTGAATAATAATGACAACAAGCTGAGAGAAGAGGGATGCATTTGATTGGAGAGCAAACCTTGTACGAGATAATCTTGTCATCGGCATTTGTAAGGGATAGGGAACCAGTCAATTCCGAACCTTCAGCATTAAATACTATAAGGTCCGTAGGGCTGATTTTTATTTTTAGCCCTGGAAGAGCCTGCGCTGTTTCTGAAGTAGGAGAGGAGTCAGCTTGATTATCAGCAAAATGAACCTAAAACAAAAAATTTCATTACAAGAACAGAATTATTATAAAGGAAAAACAAAAATAGTGAAGGAATCATAGGAATTATAGATAAAAGGTTTCTTACCTTTTTCTCTCCTTTGCCATTTCTATCTTCAGGAACAAACACAAATTCATAATTATCCTGCCCTCCCCAGGATGCCAAAGCACGCTCAGGCTCGACAAAGTTCTTTAATGTGCTTTTGTTCACAAAATTAATTTTTTTTACAGCCTTTTCAGGCAGCCATGTTTTGATGATTTTGAATGCCGCTGAAATTAAATGTTAAGATCAGAATTCACAAATAGCTGTTTCACATTAAATAGACAGATGGCAATACTCACTGTTAAGAATCCAAGGCATTTCAAAGATGAGGATGTAGTTCAAATAAAAGGGATAATACATCTTGAACAATGAAATCAGGTACTTGGTGTAATCCATATCCATATTAGATAGGCCAGTTTCAGACATATCAAAGAAGAGAGTGATCATGTCACCTTTATCTTGTCTGAAAAGAAGAGAAAAAAAAATAAGAAAATGAGAAACAAGGTAAGTAAAGTGTTAGTGACCATCAAACGTATGTCTTATTCATTACCTTTCTAGTCGCTCAAACCAGTAGACGAGACATTTCTTCAATTCTTCCAAGTCTCTCTGACCCTTGACATGCTTCTTGCATTTCAAGATAAATAACGACTTGCCATCATTATCTCTACTGTAGCTAAACATACTGCCGTCTTGCAAATAATCCTTCCTCACGGTTTGTTCATTCAAATCTACGCAGATACAGGAACTCATCACAATACTTCTCAATTAGCACACCCATGAAATCATCAGAATGCAAAAACTCACCATTTGTGCCGAAAGTCTTGCGCCATTTACAAGTGTCCCATGCCATCGTCAAGGATTCTTTGATGTCACGATCATTGTGTAGAAGGAAACGTCGGAGCCAGTCATCACCATCCTGGATTCGTGCCAGATCAGCTGGATGGATACCCCCTGAGTGACATAAAAGCAAAAGTCTAAACGTTGATAGACACAACAGGTACCATGCAAAACAGTCGTTTTGAAAAAGGACAGCATTATGACTGCAGTCAAAGTAGCCACAGCACCCAACATGTACCAAAAGGTTAAGGTCAAAGGCAGGCGCCCCGCTCTCGCTCAGTTACCTGGAATGGACGCACCGTCCTCCTCTACTTTTTTCAAGAGCTGCTCACGCAGTTCCTTGATTTCGGCTTGCGTAGGCTGTGCGGGTTCCATGGCGAACAAGTCCCTCTCTGTGACAGGTCAGGTCGGCAGTTGTCAAAGCAGACGAAACCCAAACCGTGAGGGAGAGGACGGTGCGGCGGACTAGGGACTAGGCGGGCAGTGCCAGCAGCAGTACCTTGGACACTGGAATAACCAAGTGAGTTTTGCACCCGGCAAGGCCAGTCCTCGCGGGCCAAAGTACAACCGGGCACTTGATACGGATAAAACTGCGGCCTACACTGTCCGATCCGATCCGCCACTTGACTGCCCAGTGGGCTCTTCTTTCTTTCTTCCACACGCACGGCCGCCTGGACGCTGCGATCGTCAGCTGACGGCCCTGTCGGCGGGGTGGCGGGTTGGCGGATCCGTGGGGCCGGGTCGTGGGTGGCGGCAAAATCGATCCACTCCGCGCGGCTCTCCGGGCAGGCCTCGACGGAACAGGGACCGCGGCCCCGTCGGCGACTTGCGAACAGCGAACGCCCCCGCGACCCCGGGCCGAACCGAGCAGAAGCAATTTCGAGTGCCACGCCACGCGGCACCGGCCGGGCCCACTGCCCCTCGCGGGTAAAGGCCACGCGGGCCACAGGCCGCACCGGGCTCGGCAAACAGTTTATCGGCCTTGGGCGACCAGGATGGGGTGTGAAGTGAACGTGCCAACACGCGCCCAAGCAGCCGGCCTTCGGGGAAAACTGCACCAAGCTTTGCTTGCTTCGCTCACCCGAAACTCTGGTGCATGATTTGTGCGTCGGAAAAGGAAAAGGAGAAACTACAGACAGGAACAAGTATTTTATTTTCACGTGATGCATCTAACGATACATAGGAATGATCATGAACCAAATGTTCTGCTGCACGACGACAGTCACTTTTCGTGATATGCAACAGAAATTATTACATAAAATTAATCGAAAAAAAAAAGATTTAAAAAATTACGGATCAACTAAGATATTCATATGAAGTATCACAAATTATCATACAGACTGCAACAACATCCTCCAAAAATGACTAGATTGCTACGGTAGATACATGCCACCGATAACGGCGATAGTAACACATTGAGAACGACTTCTGCGTTCGAGAGGTAACCGAAAGATGCTCTACACCCTAGACCCTAGAGCTACGCGACGCGAACTCGCACTGCGTTTCCACGACGAGAGTGCAACTTTAGTCCAAGTGCAGTGGTAGAGGTATTGTTCGCGCATGACGCGCCGAGAAAACAGAAATCACACAACCGACCACTTGGTCGCACGCAAGTGTCGCAAGCCGCGGCCGGGCTCGCGGTGCACGGTGATGGTGAGTCAAGCCGACCGTCTGTTCCCGAGCCGTCTCGTGACGCTCTGGCACGCACGTGCGGATAAGCGCTCGGACCTCCCCACGGTCAGCGCGACCAGATTGGCCGTGACGGCCTTCCGGGTGAGGCGCGGCGTGGTAGCCGTCGAGGTGGCCGTCGAGGTGGCCGTCGAGGCCTCCGCCAAGGAGAGCGCCCGTCAGTACAGGTCGGACAGGGTGAGCGGCGCCGTGGTGAGCGGGCTGTGGCCGCCGTGGCCGCCGTGGCCGTGCGGCGACGGGTGCACCAGGTGGTGCGCGTGGTGGTGGTGCAGCTCCTCCAGCGAGGCCTCGGACATGCCCAGCCCGCCGCCGGGGCCGCCGGGGTTGGTGCCCGGGCCGCCGCCGGGGCCAGCGCCGCCCTGGGGGCCGCCGCCGTGGGGGCCGCCAGACGCCTGCTGCCCGTTCTCCTGGCGCATCATGTTGCGCCGCCACTTGGCGCGCGCGTTTTGGAACCACACCTGTCAGATTAGACAAACAGGCAAACACGGATTAGCACTCGACAGAGGCCGGCATCGGCGAAGCAACGAAGCAGCGAAGCGCGGCGTCATTCGGGCGAGGCAACTCGGCCCTCGGCGCGGTCATTCGGCGTTCGATGGGCTGCCTGCCCCACAGGCGCGCGCCCGAAGGGTTGCCTAGTCCGCCGGCGCTCCGGCGAGCCGGCGTGCTGAAGGTGTTGCCTACTCGCCAGGCGCTCCCAGTGGAGGCGCTGCAGAGAGCACGCTTACGACGGGCTGTCCGCCCACAAGGCCTCACCTGGAGGACGCGCTTGGACAGCCCCGTCTTCTGCGCCAGCTGCTTGAGGTCCTTGGCGTCGGGGTTCTGGTTGACGGCGAAGTACGACTTCATGGTGCGCAGCTGGTGGTGCTTGAAGGACGTGCGCATCCGCTTCGTCCGCTGCTGCCCCTGCACGCTGAGCGAGCCCGGCGAGCCGACGCCGCAGTCGTACGACAAGGACTCCATGCCCGAGGACAGGTCTGCCCCATTCATGAAAGAAAGAAAACAGAATTAACTCTTTTTTTTTTTTTGCGGAGTCTGTCCCGTCCAGCCGGAGTGCAATCCGTGCAATCCAGCTGATCCGCTAGCGAGACAGACTGTGACTTCCGAACGGCGACGTGGAGGACAGCGTAGCGGCACTGTAAACCGCAGAGCAGGCCGAAGCAGCGTACCTTGGGGCAGCACGCCGGAGTCGTAGCCCAGGGAGTCGACGCTGGAGGACAGCTCGCCCTTCGCCGCCATCTCTGCGGACAAAAGGGACAAAACGGATGAGCGAAGAGCAGCCTGCTGGAGATACAACGCGTGAGGGAGGTCCCTGGCGGACAGGGTGAAGGAAGGGTGTCGCGGCGCTACCCCGCGCTGCAGGTGGCGGGGGGTATTCGCGCCTTGCGGGGCGCTGTTTCAAGTTCGCGTCTGGGGCCGCGGTTCGCGGAGGTCGCGAGCACCCCGTCGTAGCATCACTGCCTCAGCGGCCATCGCAACGACGCCGTCCTCCTCAACGGTTTTCATCCTTGCCGTTCCACCGTTCCGCCCCGCGTCCTCGGATTCTTCCCGGACGGGACGGCGACACGCCGCGTCGCCGCGTCGCGGGGGCAGGGCCTGTCCGGCCGCCTGCCCGAAGGCCTGCCCGACGGCGACGGGACGGGGACAAGCAGAGGCAGGTGGAGTCGCAAAAACTCGGCCGCATTTCTCGCTACAGTGGAGGCGAGCTCGTCCGCTGAATTTTGCCGGGCGCAGCCGCTGGCGCTTCAGGTAGGGGAAATCAGCAAGACCACGACACCGCCTTCTCTGCGCCCCCGGTGCGGCGATACCCCGGCCCCTAGCGAAGTTATCGACCAGCTTTCGGGCTAGCTTCGGGCAGAGCCTTCGGGCAAGCCCGGCCGCCAGACACACTTTACGTCATTTCGGAAGGTCGCTGGGACAGTGGGGCCCGCCCCGCCCCGCCCCGCGCGGCCACCGCGCGCCGCCCCGCGCCGCCCCGCCGCGACCAAGACCAAGAATGTGTCGAAGTATTTTAACAAGCGCAGCTCCGGCCCGACTCGGCCCAAGGAAGGCGGCCCGGCCCAGGCGGCCCAAAGCCACCCTTCGTATCTCCTCTCGGCCGCCTCACTCTTCTCCTCATTTCGCTTTTTCTCCGCTTGTCGAGGCCCCGCATCGGGCCGTCGCCCTGTCTCGCTCGCACCCGTAGGGAGTGCGCGGCGCGCCGTGAGGGCGAGAGAGACACCAGCCGCGACGATCATCGACAAGTATTTTCGGCCGTCTAGATGATCGCGTTTTGTTGATTTGGGCAAATGAATCGGTATGTTAATGAGGGACAGTGCACGCGGTGGACAGGGCGACACGCTGGCCGCACCGCGCTGCCGCGCTCTGCCTATCGAGCCATCGAGGTATCGCCGCACCATCAGCGAATGATTTGTAGGCGGGCGCGGCGAATACCAATACGGTGCTCATCGACAACGTCCACGAGAACATCGAGGTCCCCGTCGTCCCCGTCAGCGTCCACGAGAACCTGCTGCAGCCCGGCCCGCCACGGCCACGGCCCCACGGACCACGAGCAGCGACATGGAGAGCGTCTTGGAGAGCGTCTCCCTGCACAGCCGCGGCATAGGCAGCCACAGGCAGCCATAGGCAGCCATAGGCAGCCATAGGCGGCGCCATTTTGGAAGTGAAACAAATGGACTCGGCGAGGCCTCCAAGGCGAGGCGCGGGGCGCGGGGGCCGGGCAGCGCCTGGTGCTTGCTGGTGCTTGCTGGCCCCCACCCCACTGCTCGCTGCTCGTCGTTCCGTTCTGTGTTCCGCCTTCCAAGAACCGATTCGTATGGAATGCTGCAGGCTTCTGCTTTTGCTGCCGTTGCCTCCACCATGTTCCCTCTCTCTCCCCCTCCCTCTCTCCGCTCCCTATGGGTTCCCTTCGTGCCCTTCCCTGGCCCTTCCCCTCGCCGTCACACCGGGCCGACCGGGCCCCGGCCTGGCCTGCCCCGGCCGAACAATGTGCCGATATGGCTGATTCCCCTTGTCTTTGCTTTTCATTGTTGTTTTCTTTGCCGTGCGCCCGCCAGCCTCCTGCCTGGCTGCGCGGACCCCCCCCCCCCCCCCGGACTTTGTATGATCCTCTCGGGGTCCCGCGGGATCGCCGGACAGCGCGGCACACTGAAAGGGCGCGCACTTGTTGCCGCTGTCTGTCACTGTCGTCCCCGCGAGTCCAGCGATCCAGGCGCTCGGCAGCAGGAGAGCCTTGGCAGGAGCTTTTCCGTTGGCTGTGCCGCTCTGCTCCAGGCCGACGGACTCGGGGACCTGCTGGCCGCGCTCGCCGCGCGCCTCGGAATATAATCGGCCAGGGCGAGTTCGTGACGACAGGTGCCTTCTTTGTCGTGCAGTGCCGTGCCTTGCAGTGCCGCGCCGCGCCGTGTCTGCCCGCTCGCCCCCAGCGCCTCAGCCCTAGCCTAGCGCCGTGCGCTGGCAACCCGCGCGCGGCCCTGTTCACCGGGCCTGCCTACCCTCCGTTACCATTACCATTACGGGACTGCTTACCCTCCACGCCGTCTTTGTTGCGACGCACGGCCATTTTAGTGTTATTATTTTCGTTATTTTATTTTATCAGACAAAGACAAAACATGAGGCTGTCCTCTTCGGCCGGCCGGCCGGCCGGTCGGGGCTGCTGGTCGAAGCCCAGACAGGCAACTGTGCCTCGCGGCTGTCCCCTCCGCACATGTGTGTGTGTGTGAGCACGTATGTGTGTACGTGAGTGTGTCGTTTTGCTTCTTTTTCGCAATGGAGGTTTGACCACGTCGACGCGAACAGGCAAACGGCTGGACACTCACACAAGCACGAGGTCGCACGAAACCGCTCACGCACACTGTGGGGAAAACTATTGTCGGGGAATTCTTGAGAGCGGCACTTTTGGGAGAGAAGCAATTTGACATTTTGGCTTCTTTGCGAAGCAGGTGCCCCCAAACAAAGCGTGGTTAAGGCGTTTCCGAGGCGGGGCGAGAAAGATTGGGGTTCAAAGAGTTACCAGGACGTTGAGGACCCGCAGCCGCCGCCCGCGGCTCGGACACTGCGTCTGAATTTAACAGTGAAGGGCGAGGGCCGCGAGGGCCACGAGGGCCACGCGGCGCGCGGCGTGTGTGCTGCTCAAACTCACGCGTGGTGGACGCGGCAGCGGGGCAGCAGGCCCGTCCCTGCCGTCCGCGACAAAGGCGTGTTTGCGCTATCAAAACGGCCGACGCCGTGGACGCCGGGGGTGGGCCGGGGGTGGCGCCAAGACGGGGGCTTGTTGTTGTTGTTGATGTTGTTGCCGATGGAGTTCGGGGGCAGCGCTCTGGGCCAAAGCCCCGCGCGCGCAATACGCGAGCACACACACTGTGTGAGGTGAATATTTGATGTTGTTCTTGTTTTGCAGCCGTCGTTCCGCGTTTGTGTTTGTATGTGCGTTCGTCTCAGAGTTTACATTCGCATTCAGCTCGGTAGCCGTGCCCTGGCTGCCCTGGCTGCCCTGGCTGCCCTGGCTGGTGGAGGACTGTCGAGGGGCGGAAAAGCGAAATGCCTACCGAATGCGGTCCTTCGGGAACGATGAAAAACTGAAAAAACACGACACATCGTGTCTAAAATAGTTAGGGAAACGTCGGGGTGGATCAGTTGACTACCCATATTTCTACTCAAGAAAAATTGATAGGAATATTCGGGAATATTATTAAAATGTTGCTCTAGAAATTCCCATTTTTTTTGCCTTTTTCAGTTGACCTACCATTCAGTTGACCGAGCAGACATTTTGAAATTAGAAAATGGAATTCTAAATGGAACTCTAAATTCCAAGTGGTGTAGATGTTCCCCGATTGAATTCGCAGCTCTCCTCTCTCTTCATACTTTGCATGCTTGACGGGGGGCAGCACCGCGGTGGTCCTTCCACGCACTGCACTGCATGCACTGCCTCGCCTCGGCATTCCCGGCCTAGCCTTGCGTCATTTTCTAGGTACTCCCCCACGGCTTCACTCGCCCTCTCTCTCCCTCTCATTGGCACCCGCTCGCCCTTCTCGTCTGCCTCTCTCTCTCTCTCCCCTCAGGCCCGTCATTACCCGGGAAGCAGCGAACCTCGTGACGGGCGGAAGGCAGAAAACACTCTCTTGTGATTGGTCATTCTAGAAACGGAGGCGCGGCTGCGAAGGGCGCCGCACACACACACACACACACAGAGGCAAACGGTCATGGTTACCGTTGAAGAAATAGCTGCGTAAAAAGTGGACGGAAGAGGCCGGCGATGAAATAATGGCACCGTTTCAGAGCAATTTGAGAAAAAAAGGAAACTTATTTTTGGTTTGGCGTGAAAATTGCTTTTGCAAAATCGCACGGCGGGCGTTGGTGTGTCCTAAACCCGCGAAGGCATCGACACGAGAGAGACTCCTAGTTCTCGCCATCTCTATCATGGCACCACACACGACCTCAGACTCTCGTCACGGACCTCGCCGCCGCGGTGCACTGGGCGGTGGCGGTGCACTGGTGGAAGCTCGCTGGGCTGCGCCTTGGCTGCGGGCTTGGCGGTCCGCTGGGCGACGGCGGCCGATTGGTTTCCAGGAACCGAAGGGGGCTTCACGGAATGGAGGTCAGCCCACACAGCCAGACATGTGTAGAGGAGTCTGTTGTGCGCGGGGCGTGGCGTGGCGTGGCCTGGCGGGGCGTGGCGTGGCGTGGCCTGGCGGGGCGGGGCGGGGCGGGGCGGGGCGGGCGGGGCGGGGCGAGGATTGGCGTGCGTGCTGGGCGAGGCCCAGTACAGCATTGGCGACAGAGCGGCTAGATGCTCGGCGTGTCCGTGTACACCCCCGCCACGGTCGGCGCAGACCGGCACCGCCCCGCACCGCCCACGCGGCCCCTTGCCGCGCCGTGCTGTGTGGCCCCGCCCGCCCCGCCCCGCCCCGCCCCGCCCCGCCCCGCCCCGCCCCGCCCCGCCACGCGGCCATTTCCAATAACGCGCCGCACGCAAGGCCGAGTCGACCGGCACGCCAAGGAGTCCTCCTTGGTGGACGTGAATCGCAGTCCCTGTGGTTCTACATTGTTTTGTAATGCTGTGGGTAGGACATAGACTCCTACCCTTGACGCTGTACTCACCCAGGGCCTGCGCGGACAGCCCGGACAGCCCGGACAGGCGCATGGCGAGGTGCTGGTGGTGGCCCAGGTCGGCGCCGATGGGCAGCGGGGACACGGGCGGCACTGGCGTCAGCTTCCTCTTGCGCGGCCTGCCCTTCTGGACGGCGCCCACGATGCCGACGGTGCCGACGGCGTTCAGGGGCCCGGCGGGGCCCAGTGGCCCTGGGCCGGGGTCGCCGCCGTGGTGGTAGTAGGGCGAGCCGGTCGGGGAGTCGCTGAGAGCCAGGCCCGCCATGCCGGGGTGGGCCTCGCAGCACGCCGCCAGCAGCTGCTCGAAGTGCGGCCGGCAGTACGCCTGCCACGACGCCGGCCTCGGGCCGCCCGCCCCCAGGCCCGCGCCGTTGCCGTCGGGGACGTGGCAGCCGCCGGGGCTGACGCCGAACTGGTCGCCGCGCGCCAGCGCCGTGCCGCACGTGGCGCAGGTGAAGCAGTGCAGGTGGAACACCAGCTCGCGCGCGCGCATCACCAGCTCCGACGACGAGATGGCCGTCTGGCAGCGCGCGCACCGCTTCACCGCGAACATCCTGCCGAGCAGATTTCATCCTCGGATCACATCCCCTGTTCGTGCCAATTTCCCCGTTTAAATTGAATAATTAAACATCGGTGAAGTTGCAGGTGGCCGGTGCGGCCCGCCTGCGAGGTAGGCAACACTCTGTCGCCGCGCGTGGCTCCGCGGCGGGCTGCCTACCGCGCAGGCGTTCGCGACCGCCAGCCGCACCGTGAACCAGTTTCATTCCTGCGCCGTGAGCGAGCACTGCGCACTGACAAGGCGTCGGAGGCCATCGAGAAGCACTCCCTTCGGCCCTGGACGCGTCGAGGCGCCGCGTCGGCCTCGTCTCTCCAGTGCCGCTACAGGCTTTTGCCGCGCTTTTGCCGCGCTTCCGACCCAACTTTCGGCCTTCACGGCCTTCGCGGCCTCCTCCGCGGCCCTTGATATCCACGGCGCGATGCCCCACCCCGCCGAGGGGTTCGAGTGGCGGCCGTGTTGAACCTGGCGCGGGCTGCGCGAGGCCCTCGAGGACGGCGGCGGCGTGCTGGCAGCGCGGCGCCTCACCCCTTCGCCGCGCCTTTGGCGTGCCTTTGGCGTGCCTTTGGCTTTGCCGCGCGCCACCCCGGCACCCCGGCCTGCCCCGGCACACTGGCACCCCGGCCTGCCCCGGCCCTCACAAACACGCCCTCCTCTTGCAGCACCAGCGCTTCTTTGTTTACGTATCTCCGATCATCTTCAGAGGTGCTGCCCGCGCTGCCGTCGGCTGCCGTGCTGGAGGGCCGACGCCGCGACCCCCGCCAGCCTCACCTGACCCCCAAGGGGCCCCAACCCCCATGGCTCTCTCTCTCTCTCGCTCCCTCCTTCAACCCTCTTTTCTTCCTTCCGCCCTCGGCCTGCTTTATAGGGTTCTAGGGCACCCCCGCCAACACTTGCCGATGTACCTTTTGTGTCGTTAGACACGCGCGCACACACACATTCTCACACGCACAGCATGGGGATCACTGTCTTGATAAACCAGATAAGCAATCCCACACACCCTCACACACACACAACATCGCGGTGCGCGGTGGCTCAACGGCAGCGCAATTTTTCACAACAAGAAAAATGTTTAATTTAGCAGACGTATATATTTATTTCTATGCCGCTACTGCTGTGCGGCTCGATTCTTTTCTCTTTTTTTTTCAGCTCCCTCTCTCTCCTTTACTTTTTTTTCTTTTTTCTTTTTAATTTCACAGTTTATCCTTGTGTGTGCGATTTGCGGCAACGGCGGCGGCGGCGTCATTAGTCGCACGTCGTGCCATTTCTCTCTAGAAGACGAACACACACACACACACACAGACAAGCGCGCACAGAGGCATCTACCTCTCATCAAAGGCAGGCGAGCAGGCGAGCAGGCGGTGGGAGGGGGAAGGGCTTGGGGAAGGGGACGGGCGATGAGCGAACTGGTTCCTGAATGAATGTGGCGTTAGATTAGAAGCTCTTTGTCGTCCCGGACGGCGCTCCGCCAATTCATCGAAATGTGCGAGTAGTGTACCGAAAGAAAAAACGAGAATGAAACGAAAAGTAATCTGTCCACGAGAATGAGAGAGAGGGACAGAGAGAAAGGGGGGGGAGAAGTGCGTGGCATTCCGACACGGAGGCTCGAAGCTCGAAGGCGGTGCCATGGCGGTGTGGCGGCGGGGCGTGGCGCAAACATGGCGTCGGCAGGCATTGCCAATTTCTCATAAGCCACGGACGGCACCGAAGACGAAAAACCCGACCGCGCGCGGCTGGGACGGGGATCGAACCGCGGCCTTTAAGTCCCACCTGTAGTAGTCCTCCTTGCAGAAGATGTGGCCGCCCCTGCTGAAGCATGTCTGCTCGGAGGCGAGGGTGACGCGGCACTCGGAGCAGCGCAGGCACGAAGAGTGCCACTGCCTGTCCACGGCCAGGAGGTAGTACCGGTCGGCGATGCGGCCGCCGCAGCCGGAGCACAGTGCCGCCCCCGGGCCGCCGCCGCCCTGGACCGTGTCAGCGTGCTGGGCCGCCCCCGCAGCGCCGCCCCCGGCAGCGGGAGGGTCCCCGCCCCCGGCGCCGCCCGCGGCTCCGCAGGGGGGGCTGGTGGTCTCGCGCTCCTTCAGCATGGTGGTGTCCGCCGCCCTGCGCAGAGACGCCAACATAAACAAAGGCAAAGACAACAGGGAATTCCGAGAAAATGGCCGCCGCGTCCTCAAGGCGCGGGAGTGAGATGGGAGGATGCCGTTCGAACCGCGTCCCAGCCACCGTCTCTCTCTCTCTAATTTGAACCGTGACGTTTATCCCCGCAGTTTGGTTTCCAATAATGAGGGATTTCGACGGGGGGTGTTGGCGAGGCTAATTACAACCGCGTGAGAGTGAGCGAGAGGGACAGAGGGACGGCAGTGATTACAAGCAGGCCGAGGAGGAGCCGGTGCGGGGGAGCCAGGCAAGCCAGGCTGGCCGGACGCAGCCATGGCGCATGGGGCGGCCCGCGCGCCCAGGTGACATATGACTCCCGAGCATTAATAGCCCGGGTTACACCGAATAAAATAAGTGGGCGGGAGCGGGACCGCGCCCCCCGCCTCATTTGGCCACTGCTTGGCCTCCCCGGCGCACTCCGTCATGTCCGGCCTGCTGGCCGCGCTATCGGCCGCCGTGCACGCCGTCGATGGATGGACGACGCCTGCGGGCCGCCCCATGAGTGCGAGAGAGACAGTCTAGGGATGAGTGACTCAAGGTTAGGGGCGTCCACAGAAGCTTTGTCCCTGCAGGATGATTCCGAACGGTGCTTCGTCGCGCTGCCTCTCTCTGTCGCGCCGCGGATGCCCCGCGAGTGCGAGAGAGACAGCGCGCGACGGAGCATTGAATCAGTGCACTGTGCCGGGCGCCACTAGACGAGGCCCACTCCCCTTTCGCGTTTCGCGCGCTTTTTCCTTTCCCCGCTCGTTTTTACCAGTGTAGCGCAGTGCTCCGTGGCGGGGCGTGGCGGGGCGCGTGAAAGCACATTGTGGTTCGGCCCACATAAATCTCTGGCCATGCAAGCCGAAGACTGGACCTGAACGCGCCCGAGCGCGCCAGAAGAGCGACCAACTGCGACCAGCAAAGCGACCAGCCAGAGACCAGCCAACCGGCGGGCCGGGCCGGGCAGGGCCTGGCGGCACGGCCTGGCGGCACGGCGCGGCACGGCGGTCCCTTGGTCCAGCCGAGCCCGAGCCTTTGCATTGTATGCAAACGGTTAGAGAGAAAGAGAGGAACAAGCAGCGCGCCGCCGTGGGGCTGCAGGCTGCGGGCTGCGGGCTGCGGGGCGTAGATGCCATTTCAAAATGTATTCCAAATGCAATAGAAAACAGATGGCAGCCTCGATACAGCGTTCGCCGGGCAATAAAACAACCGCGGGGCGGAGCGAAGTTTATCCCGCGCCTCCGAGTCCGGCAAGGCAAGTCGGGGCACGCCGCGGCCGGCATTTCAATGCGAAAGACAACGCGAGTTTTGAAATGCGCGCGCGAACCCGCCCAAAAAAGCACCATTTTGCTCGGATTCTGACGTGGTTTTCTGGCCGATCCGCGGGGAAGTCCGCCTTATCTTCATGCACATCCGCGGCGATGCCGAACTTGAAATGGAGCCCCCACTCCACCCGCCCGCCGTTGCCCGCCGGCGTCCGGGAGGCGGGAGGGAGGGCGGGAGGCGGCGGCCGGGGCGCGAGCCAGTTCCGCGCTCCGCCGAGAGAGCGCGCCACCGGTCCCTGCGCCTGGCCGGCCTGCCTAGCTTGCCGCCACCACCACACCGCGATGCGCGATTCGTCGCCGTGGTCCATCCATTAGCAGCATTAGCGGCCGCCGTTTCAGCGGCAAATCGCGCCGCCGCACGAGCAGGCCACCAAGTGCTGCAGGCAGGCGGCCCCCGCCAGCGCCCTGGCCGACGGCATCCTGGCGCCGACGGCGTCCTGAGGCGCGCGGGCGGCCCGTTCCACCGCTCGCCCCCGCCAAGTGCGCCGTCTTTATCACCGCGCTACAAAGAAGGGGCCGTGCTTGGCGGCGGTGAAATGCCGCACACACGCTGCCCGCCAGCCCCGGCGATAAGGCGGTGTAAAACGCCGCGCCCGCCCCGGCAGTGCCCCGGCAGTGCCCAGGCGGAGCGGGCAGCCCCGCGAGGCCGCGCGCCCAGAGCGCAGGAAAAGAGTAAAAGACGAGCCGTCGAGCAATTCGCCACGTCGTAGACGCGATTGATGGCGGAGGTTGGCGGCACTGCGGCGCGCTGCTGCACTGTGCAGCGCCGCCAAACGACCTGCTGTTTCCGGCCGGGACAATTATTCGGCATTTAAAAAAGTAGTGCAACAATGTAGGCGGCATTGTGATGAAGACGGTGTCGTTGCCGCGTAGCCGCGTTGCCGGCT